>NC_141687.1:83011778-83144278 GCF_964263255.1 Lissotriton vulgaris | reverse complement strand
ACTTCTGGTCGCCCGTGATGGTATCCCGGTGTTGACGGAGGTTCTCGATCAACCTGCCAAGGTCATATCTGGCTGCAAAAGATCTGCAGTACTAGCTACTAGACTGCAATTGGACCAGTGGGAAACCCCTCTCCCTGCCACACACAAAACTGACAATGGTGATAGAAGCATCACTACTGGATTGAGGAAGCCATTTGGGAGAGGTGGAGATCAGAGTTCTCTGGAATCGGGCAGACACCTGCCTCTACATCAGTTTATTGGAGCTGCCGGTATTCAGTTGGCAATGAAGACCTTCCTGCCAACCATCAAAGGGAGGGGGGGTTGCAGGTTCCCATGGACCAAACCAACGCCATGTGGTAATGCAATCAAAAAATCGGTGTCCAGTCTATGGTCCTGTGCCAGAAGGCTCTTCACCCCAGGTGCTGGCTGGATCATCAGAGTGGTTCAATGGTACAAACCAGCATCCCTGCACCCAGGGCTTTAAGTGAGCCATGTCTGTCTGGATTCCAGACCCGGTAGTAATTAAAAACAGGCATTGAAACGGGTCCCTATGTTTGTCTTTACTTTACTGTCAAAAACACAGATCCATTTCTGAGCAGTGAATGTAAAAAAACATTAAAGTAATAGTTGTCAGTGATTTCTTTTCTGTATATATTTCATATACTTAACACTCTTAGGAAATGCAAGGTTAGGTGGGCTACTTTCAGAATGCTAGTTTCTGTATTTTCTTCTTATAGGTGTATAGTACATACTCTGAACTGAGTCCCCTCGAGGTGTGTATAACAGCCCACGGGTGAGGGCTCTGGAGCTGAGGGTGAAGGCACTGCGGAATCTTATAGCACCTGTCCGTGGGTCGGAAAGGTGTAAAAAATACATGGTCATCCAATTCCTGGCCTTTCCGCTGAGCGCGCAGAGCAATCGTAAGTATTGCAGTTGCAATAGTGATTGCAATAGTGATTCGGCTCCTAAAAAAATCTTGCAAACAAGCCGAAAGAGCCTGGCGTAAATCATATCTGCCTGAAAGGAAAACTCAGTACCTTGCTAGCATTAAGAAGTATCATAGAGCGATCTGCAAGGCTCGTGCCGCCTACTTTTCTCTTGAATTTAGTACCAGCACTAACCCGACCAAACTAATATTCAAAGTGCTTAAGGATCTTACAACTAGCAGAGACCCAGTTGCTGAGATCTGCTCTTCCTCCCATTGTGAGGATTTGGCTGCTTTTTTCATTGGTAAGGTGGAGGGTATCTACCGTTCCTTTCCCGGCTCCATAGGGTCTCCGGAAAAACAGATACCTGCTTCAAAAACTACTTCATCATTATCTCACCTCCCCGAGCTTTCTACGGAGGTTTTTAACAAACTTGTAGTGAAAGTTAAATCAGGTTCTCCTAAGGATCCTTTACGACCTGCTCAATTTAGAGAATCTGCCTCCTTCTGCCTCCCTCCTTTATGTGATCTCATCAATCTGTCTCTATCCTCAGGCTCCGTCCCTGGCACCTGGAAACAGGCCCAGGTGATTCCAATCTTAAAAAAACTTGCCCTGGACCCACTAAAATTGGAGAATTATCGCCCGATCTCCCTCCTCCCGTGGGCAGCTAAACTGACCGAGGCCCATGTTAATACCATCTTATCTAATCATCTCCATTCTGCCAATATATTAGACCCTTCGCAGAATGGGTTTCGGCCCGGTCACAGAACCCAGACTGCGTTACTCTCTATGGCTGAACACCTACGTATGTTGGTTGATTCTGATCACACTGCGGCACTGGTTCTTCTTGATCTCAGTGCCGCGTTCGACACGGTCTCCCATGATATTCTATTACAGCGATTGGTAGAGGCGGGTGTCGACAATATGGCACTTGAATGGTTTCGATCCTTTCTATCTGGTCGTACCTTCAAGGTTGCCACTCCACCTTTTGAATCTAAACCTTATGCAATTGCCCAGGGAGTTCCGCAGGGATCGGCTCTTAGCCCCACTTTGTTCAATCTCTATATGCAGCCGCTGGCTGCTGTCGCCAAGCGTGGGAACCTGACTATGGTTTCCTACACTGACGACACGCAGCTGGCGGTTGCAATAAGTGGGGCTTCTGATCTTGAGGCAGCCAAGTTCCGTGAGGGGCTTATTTTTGTGGCTCGCTGGATGACTGATAATTGCCTTCAATTGAACGCCAAGAAAACCGAGGTGCTCATTGTTGGAAAACAGAGTCATCTATGGGGGGACAATTGGTGGCCATCGGAGCTCGGTCCTACTCCCATCTCTGTTACTGAGGTTAAAAATCTAGGGGTTTGGTTCAACTCTAAACTCAGCTTTACCACCCATACTAAAAAAGTTGCTGCCATGTGTTTCGGGACCCTGCGTAAGCTTAGCTCCATTTTTAAATTCTTTGATGCGCCCACTAGACAGCTTATTGTACAAGCTATGATTCTGTCTAAGTTAGATTACGCCAGCTCTCTTCTACTGGGAGCTAATCAGGCTGAACTTGCTAGACTTCAACACGTTCAGAACGCTGCCGCCAGGGCTCTGGTAGGCTTACCAAGATTCTGCTCAGCCCAAAAAATTATTCACAAGCTCCACTGGCTTCCTGTTGCTCAGAGAATTAAGTTCAAGTCTCTTTGTCTTTCATTCAAAATCCTGACACACTCTTCCCCTCAGATTTTGAAGCATCTCATCTCTTCATATGTTCCATCACGGTCTCTGAGGTCCTCTGGACTCCACCTGGCGATAGCACCGCGTTTCAAGAGGTCTAGGATCGGCGGCCGCTCTTTTAGAGTGCTTGCTGCCAAGTTATGGAACTCCCTTCGTGTTCATATCCGTGCGATTGACGGACTGTTGGCGTTCAGGAAGGGGGTTAAAACTTTTCTTTTTCCCTTAGTCCCCTAGTGTTGTTGTGTTTGGGTTCCTGTTATCACTTTTGCCCAGTTTCTGCTCTGTCAGCGCCAGGACGCCCCTTTGCTGGGGCATCTGTGTGCCCTACAAATCCGGCTAACATAACAACATAACATAACATTCTGTGCACATGTGTGTTAAGAACGTAAACAGCTGTCACAAAATTGACAAGGCAAAAGGAAAAGAAAACGCAGTGTTTACAAGTGAGTGGGTGCGTTGTGTGTTCAGAGGGTGGGGAATTAAAGGAGATGCGAGGAAGTGAAAAAGAGGTCTGTGATCTAAACATGGAGATGTTGAGAGAAAAAGTGCATACGTGTCTAACATAGAATGAACCTAATGGGAGCAACTGAGGCACTCTGTAGCCCACTCCTTTTTTCTCAGCCTCAGTAATGTTGAATTCACAGTCTATCAATTTTAGAATTGAAACATTTTCAATATTAATTAGTTGTTACAACAAAATCATTGTTTCTAATTTATCATAGGCTGCCCATTGGCTAAGCCAATAGTTCTGGATTGTTTTAGGTGTATGTCTGTTGCTATATATCTGGGTGCAATACCAGAGAACTGGGAGAGGAAAGAATATGCTGATCGGGTGGAAAACCACCGAGGTTTAGTTTACGTATTTCAGGCATACCCTTAATACAAATTACCCTTAATACAAATGTGGGGGCCATGCCTCTTTTAGAGCCCCTCCCACACATAGTCCCACCTTCACCTGTAGGTGTTGAACTGTGGCTTCTGTCTGCCCCTAGCTTTTCCACCGGTTCTGTGTTTATTTATTTATTCATTTTCAAAGTTTTATATAGCGCGAACAAGATCTTCGCAGATATCAGAGCGCTTTACATAGAAGGGTACATGAGGGAACAAAGTCAAATAAGTAAATCAATAGATCACACAGTACAAATAATACAAATAGGTGACTGCAAAGCAAATCATGTGAGTAATAAGACAACTCATACAAATAAGTAAAGAGGTCAAGCATGTAATACAGATCGGTGCAGGGTGTTAATAGGGTTCGAGATAGTAGTTCAAGTGTATTTAGCCATGAGGATAGCTTTTACTTCTTTTTTAAAGAGTGTAGTGGAGGAGATAAGCCTGGTTTCGGGAGGGAGTGAGTTCCAAATCCTAGGCGCCATTCCTGAGAAGGAGCGCTTGTATGTTTTTTCCTTCCGGAATCTTCGAGGTTTCAGCAGAAGATTGTTTGTGCCTCTCGTGTTTCTGATTCCCCCAGAGATTGTCAATTTCTGAGCAAGGTAGCCGGGTGAGTTTAGGTGTAACGCCGTGTGTGTCATGCAGGCGATTTTCAGATGTATTCTGGCTTCAAAAGGCAGCCAATTCAGGGACTTCAAGTCAGGGGTAATGTGGGAGTGCTTTTTTGACCCAGTGATGAGTCTCGCTGCAGCATTTAGAGACGCTTTTAGTGGTGCGGTTGTAGTTAGTGGGAGTCCGCAGAGGGCGGTGCTGCCGTATTCAATTTGTGGGATGACTAGTGCTTGTACTGCAGTTTGGAAGTCTTTGGCAGGGAGGTAGGGTTTAAGTTTCCTCAGAGTATTGATCTGGAAGTTCGCTCCCTTTGTTGCCTTGCTGATATGTTGCTGCATGTTGAGATTGGTGTCGAGTGTTATGCCTAAAGATTTTGCTGAGTCCACGATGGTGGGTTGGACATTGAGTGCGGTTAGGAGTTTAAGCCAATGTTGAGTGGTGGATATCTTGGCTGGAGGTGAGATCAGAAGGAACTCTGTTTTCAGGGCATTGAGTTTGAGGTGATTGTCGGCAAGCCAGGATTGGGTGCATCTGATTGTTGAGTTCAGGAGCAGGATGTCATTGGGTGATTGTAATTTGAGGTAAAGTTGGGTGTCATCGGCGTACATGTGGAAGTGTACATTGGATGCTTGTAGCAAGGTGGTGAGAGGTTCCATGACTAGGTTGAACAAAGTTGGGGATAGAGAGGATCCTTGGGGGACGCCTAGCGTTACAGGTATTGGCGAGGACATCAGGTTGTTGCTCTTGAATTTCTGCGACCTATTGTGAAGAAAGGAAGTGAACCATTTGAGGACAGTTCCAGATAAGCCCATTCTTGTGTTTAGTAGTTCTAGTAGATTCTCATGTTTAACGGTGTCGAATGCTGAGGAGAGATCAAGAAGGATGAGGAGGCATGAGTCGTTTTGGTCTAGCATTTGAAGTGCGTCGTCAATTATGTGAGTCATAGCAGTTTGAGGTCAGTCTGCTGTGACTCTGATCTGAGTGTCCTCAGCGTAGGCGCGGCAGCCCAGCTTGAGGGAGGCGATGAGCATTAAACAGCGCGGTTCACTCGGCCTACCCATTGGAGACTCGCAAGGTGACCTGAATAGCGGTCATTTCCATAGGAGCAATGCTATTGGTTCTTGCTGTTGACTGTAGTTGGAATGCTTAAACTCAGGGCTTTACCACATTCGTTATCCTCATTAGATGGTACTTTTCATAGTATTTGTAAACGTTATTTGACCCTTATTTACTTTTAGTTGTGTTATTGTGTGATTGGTTGTACCCTACCCTTTCAAGCTTCTGAGCGCAAAACTTGATTTTAGGATGCAGTGGGGTCCTCCTATATGAGGCTCCGGTGCCGCTGCTCCTACTGCACTTGAAATAGCTGTGCTGGTGCTCTCTTGGCAGAGACCCTAACGCTCACCCTGCAAACAGTACAGAAGCTCTGATTCTAACGTGCCGTGGGTATATGGGTGGACCTATCTTGGCGGCGGGAGTAGCCTCTTTTCATCATTCTGTAATTAATAATAATAATAAAGGGGATCTTATCATGCGCAAACTTAGCCCAATGGGCATCAAGGCGCCTAATTCCAAATCCAGCTCATGACAAAAAAAAACCCTGCAGCTCAGCCTGTGTAGGCTCTAGAGAAGCACCACGTTTTTAAGGCCTTTTTAAACAGCGCTAGAGAGGGTAGCGTCTTCATCTCCATCGGCAAGATGTTCCAGAGCTGTGGGGCAACGACGGAGAAGGCCCTAGCTCCCCATCTGGTGAACTTAAAGCGAGGGACGACAAGTTGGAATAGTCCCGAAGAGCGCAAACACCTTGTAGGGTGATAGCGGGTAAGCAGGGAGCTGATAGCGCCTTTAGGTCCATCGTCGAGAGCTCTGTAGGTCAGACACAGAATTTTAAAGTGAATTCTGTGCTGGATAGGCAGCCAGTGAAGGTCTCTCCTCGCAGTAGTAGCGGAGGAAGACCTGGGAAGATCCAGGACAAAACGTGCAGCAGCGTTCTGCACTACTTGCAATCGATGTATAAGGCCCTTGTTGGATTCCATGTAGAGAGTTGCAATAATCTAACCTGGAACCAACAAGGGCGACTGCAATCTGCTTGCGTGCTTGAAGAGACAAGTAGCTGCGAATTCTATTGAGTGTCCTGATCACGCCCCAGCAGGTCGCAACAGTCCGATTCACCTGTAGAGACATCGAGAGTGAAGTATCGAACACCACACCCAGATTTTTGGCGGATTGAGAGGGAGTGGGGCAGGTACCAAGAGAGGAAGGCCACCACTCCCTCGACCAGATATCTTGGTCCTTCCCAAAGACCAGGACCTCAGTCTTGTCACCATTTAGCTTCAGGGAGTTGGTAACCATCCAATCTGCAACATGTTGCATACAGGACCTGAAGCTAGAGGCAGATGTTATGACAGAGGACTGAGTGAGTGAAATCATAATCTGGGTGTCGTCGGCGTATGATACCACCTCCATCCCCAGCGATCTTACAAGCCTAGCAAGGGGGGCCACGTAGATGTTGAATAGGGTCGGACTTAATGCCGACCCCTGTGGCACCCCACATTGCAAAGACTTTGCTGGGGAGAGGTGGTTGCCGAGCATCACTCTCTGTTCCCTATCTAGGAGAAAGGAGTTGAGGAGACTCAGGGCCGAACCAGTGACACCTGCCTCTCTAAGCCGAGATGTTAAAATGGCAGGAGACAGGGTGTCAAATGCGGCCGTGAGGTCCAATAGCACAAGAACAGTTGTTTGTCCAGCATCAACCTTGTGTCGGATGTTATCGACTACAAAGGTGAGGGCAGATTCTGTGCTGTGATGTTTTCGAAATCCATGCTGGGTAATGTCCAGGTACTCTGAAGCTTCGAGGAAAGAAGATAAATGGCGATTCAAGTGTGCTTCTAAGATTTTAGCAGGTGCAGGGAGCAGGGAAATGGGTCTAAAATTTTTCAATAGGCCGGGATCGAGTGAAGGCTTCTTGAGGAGCGGCTTCACAATGGCCTTCTTCCATATTGATGGAAAAGTGCCTTGGGCAATTACCTTATTCATCACCTCAAGTAAGAGGGGAAGGAGGCTGTTCCTACACTCTTTTAACTTTTTAAGAGGCAGTGGGTCAAGTGGGGAGGAGGATTTGGTCTTGTCTAAAAGAAGATTCAACCCCTCCAGAGACATAGGCGGAAAATCGGAAAGAAGGCTGGAAGGGGCTATATTTTCTCAACAACAAAGGAGTGACTCTAGTGAAAAAAAAAGTGATAATAAAATTAGAATCACAAGATAACGCTTCACTGTATGCTGCACGCGTGATCAATACTCACACGCGTGCAGGGAATACAGTCAGGCAGTCTGAGAAGTCCCTAGGGGGGCCCGGGCGACAATCTTCAATCAGAAGAAAGTCAAGGCGTTTATTAGTCACCATCTAATGGGTGGGGGGAGGATCTAAGTTCTTAGAAGGACCCTCACTCACCACTAGTTGGTGACATGCTTCATCATCGGGTCCCCGCTGGGGTGACCGAATGTCTCCCCAGCGTGCTACGACGCCTGATTACAGCGGAGCAGGATGTGGTGGGTGCAACAGTGCCCAAATTAGGAAGTAACTAAACGTGGTAGTGCAAAAGTGTATTAAACAATTAAAAAATGCAAAGGTTGTGCCCTTAGAAAATTTTTTTAATAATGGCCAACCCGCATTGGTTAAAAACAAAGTGTGCGGACTCCCACGGTGCTTAATTAAGGAACCGGAGTCCTAAGTCAGAAGTAAAATTCAGTCGACATATTTCAGCTGTTAGGGTTGCATGTAGCTCAGCTTTCTTCAGGACCTACAACAAAAGTCCTCCGGTGGTATGCACGCTCTAAGGTGCACCCTCCCGTGAGGCTCTAAGTGTGAAAATTTTTTGAAAATTTTGTTTAAAATCAAAGGATGGAAGGACATTCCATCTCAACCACACTACTCACTCTGGTAGGGGTATAGAAAAACGGGAACTTTCTGAGGGAACAGATTGTGCTCCTTCGGAAATGGCAGCCTGGGTTATTTTCACGCTGCGTTTTATTCCACGCCTGCGGCTCCCCACCGTGTACCTACACGGGCTCTGGCTGTCTCCCGGGTCTTCTTCGTCCCGGGAGACAGCCAGAGCCCGTGTAGGTACACGGTGGGGAGCCGCAGGCGTGGAATATAACGCCGCGTGAAAATAACCCAGGCTGCCATTTCCGAAGGAGCACAATCTGTTCCCTCAGAAAGTTCCCGTTTTTCTATACCCCTACCAGAGTGAGTAGTGTGGTTGAGATGGAATGTCCTTCCATCCTTTGATTTTAAACAAAATTTTCAAAAAATTTTCACACTTAGAGCCTCACGGGAGGGTGCACCTTAGAGCGTGCATACCACCGGAGGACTTTTGTTGTAGGTCCTGAAGAAAGCTGAGCTACATGCAACCCTAACAGCTGAAACATGTCGACCAAATTTTACTTCTGACTTAGGACTCCGGTTCCTTAATTAAGAACCGTGGGAGTCTGCACACTTTGTTTTTAACCAATGCGGGTTGGCCATTATTAAAAAAATGTTCTAAGGGCACAACCTTTGCATTTTTTAATTGTTTAATACACTTTTGCTCTACCACGTTTAGTCACTTCCTAATTTGGGCACTGTTGCACCCACCACAACCTGCTCCGCTGTAATCAGGCGTCGTAGCACGCTGGGGAGACATTCGGTCACCCCAGCGGGGACCCGATGATGAAGCATGTCACCAACTAGTGGTGAGTGAGGGTCCTTCTAAGAACTTAGGTCCTCCCCCCACCCATTAGATGGTGACTAATAAACGCCTTGACTTTCTTCTGATTGAAGATTGTCGCCCGGGCCCCCTTAGGGACTTATTATTATTATTATTATTATTGCATTTCTTGAGCGCTCAGCTACCCGTAGGTTTCCCGGCGCTATAGGTGTGAAACAATATTAAAGATGAGAAGGGAAGGAAATCAACGAACTTACATATTAAAAAGCCAGGTTTTGATTCCCTTACGGAAGGTAAGGAGGCACATTTCGGAGCGCAGAGGGGGGGGGGTAGAGAGTTCCAAAGAGAAGGCGCCAGCAGAGCAAAAGAGCGACCACCCATTTTTGCTCTCTTGATGCGTGGGATCCTGAGCTTATTCTGGGTGGAGGACCTAAGTGTACGAGGTGGAAGATATTGCTGCACCAAAACAGATAGATAGGGAGGGGCTTTTCCTGTCAGGATTTTATGCATAAAACATAAAGCCTTGAATTTAACCCTGCTCTCAATCCGTAGCCAATGTAGGTTACGCAGGTGGGAAGAGGCTGAGGATCTGGCGGGTAGATTGCAAATCAGGCGGACCGCCATATTTTGTACTACCTGGTACTTCTTAGTGACCTCCTTACAGGCACCTAGAAGTAAGATGTTGCCGTAGTCCAGGCGTGAGATGACAAGAGCCTGGACTACAGATTTCAAGGTGTCAGCCGGCAGCATCCATGAGATTTTCCTAAGCCACCTGATGATGGTAGTACAGGTGGCAGAGACTTTCACGACATGCTGCCTGAAAGACAATTGATTGTCCAGGAGGACCCCGAGGTTACGGGCAGATGAGGTTGGAATGGGAGGAGGGCCCATCTCCGGTGGCCAATGATGTGGGCCCCAGAGCGAGGTGTCGGAGCCAAAGAGGAGCAGTTCTGTTTTCTCCCCGTTTAGTTTTAGTTTATGCTCCAACATCCATGCCGCAATCTGCTTTAGTCCAGTTTGGAGAGAAGAGAAAGGGAGATGTTTGTTGGTGGATAGAGAATAGATGACCTGAGTGTCATCAGCGTAGGAGTAAATAGAGAGACCTGCCTGTTCCGCCAAAAAAGCAAGGGGTCTCACATATAAATTAAAAAAGAGAGGACTAAGAATAGATCCCTGAGGGACACCGTGCTTAGAGGGAAAGATAGAAGAGATGGAAGTAGAGAAAAAGACTTGAAACGAGCGATTAGATAAAAAGTTAGAGATCCAGGCCAGGGCAGCACCATCGACACCCACCTCTCTCAGGGTGGACAACAAGATGGAATGGGAGACGGTGTCGAATGCGGCACTCAAGTCAAGCAAAATGAGTGCCACCGTCTCCCCGTTGTCCACTTTCAGCCTGATGGATTCCGACACACCAAGGAGAGTGGTTTCAGTCGAGAAGCCAGCCCTGAACCCGGATTGTGAACTTCTCAGACTGCCTGACTGTATTCCCTGCACGCGTGTGAGTATTGATCACGCGTGCAGCATACAGTGAAGCGTTATCTTGTGATTCTAATTTTATTATCACTTTTTTTTTCACTAGAGTCACTCCTTTGTTGTTGAGAATACATTTAACTGGGGTACAGGAGTGTCTACACCCTACCTCTCTTGTTGTTTTTGAATATGGAAGGGGCTATATCCAGTGACTCCAAAGAGCTTATGCCTGGGGAATTATTTTCAGTCAAGGAGAGACGTTGTACTTCTAAGGAAGTATGAATATCAAAGATTTTTTTATGAAAAAAGTCTGCAATATCGTCACAAAGACGTTGAGAGCTGACTACGGGATCTGGAAGTTGGAGGGAGCATAGCAAGTCCGCAATTTTAAAAAGCTCCCTAGAGGAAGTGAGTGAACTAGTGAGGTTGGAAAAGTATTCCTGCTTCTCCAATATCACTTTCTGCTTATACTCCCGTAGAGCAGACTTATGAGCCTCCCTATCCGTAGGATCCCAGGATTTCCTCCACCTCCTCTCACTGCTTCTGCAACCCTGTCTTAATAATCTAAGATGGTCCGAGAACCATGGAGCTGATGGTTTCCTCCGGGCTACATATCGCAGGGATGCAGGGGCAAGTTTTTCTACTGCATTAATGATGGAATCCTGCAGAACTTGTGCTGCCTCATCCGCGTCTTTTAGGGAGAGAGCCTCAGGTGTAGGGACGAAAGGGGCAAAAGCGTCATTGGTAAGATTTCTAAGATTTCTCCTAGAAGTAAAAGAGGTAGTCCCCTTCTTAGTGGAGTTGGAAGTGGAGAAGGCTAGATGAAGAGGAACCGCAAATTGATCAGTCCACACCAACGGAAAAGGTGTGCCGCTGGAAAGTCTTAGATCATTAGAAAAAACCCCGTCAAGGATGTGACCTGCTGTGTGGGTAGCACTAGTGACAAGCTGACTAAGATCACAGGCTCCGAGAGAATCAACCAATGATAGTGTCCTTAGAGTGAAGCTCATCAAGATGGAAATTAAGGTCACCTAAAATGGTGATAGAGGGCTTTCCAAAGTAGGGTTCAAGGATTCTCAGAATGTCCGAAACAAAATTAGCTCTGGAACCAGGCGGCCTGTAAATCAATATACCCGTGAAAGAGACTGAAGGGGCACAAGTAATACAGAAGTATAAGGCTTCAAAGTGATCTTGGGGCGAGGAGAGAGGGTTAACCGTACATAGAAAGGAGGATTTAAAAAGAATGGCAATACCTCCTCCTCTACGTTTAGGTCTGTCAAGCTTATGTAGAGAATAGTCCTCAGGGATGGCGAGAAGAAGGTCATGACCAGAGGAGTCAGTGGCCCAGGTCTCTGTGATGAATACCCAGTCCGGCTGCCTTTCATCCACAAAATCGTGGAAGGCAAGATTGTGTTTAATTAGCGAGCGCGCATTTAATAGAAACCCAGTATTATGAGATACAGTAGGCAATGGGGAGGAAGGACAAAGGCTAATAGAACAGGTGCCAAGGGGATGGAAAAAGGAAGAACAGGCGGTACAACAGCGAGAATGTATTAGCCCTAGCGGAGTGAAACAGTGCATAGAAGAGCATTCGGGAGGTCTAAGAGCCAGAAGCATAGATGGAGTATAACGCAGAGATGTCTTACCAAAGAGCAAGGGTGAAGAGACTAGGTCCAGCCCGACCTGCAGCCCGTCCTCAGCGCGGACGGGCGCAGACGGGCTGAACTCTGGCGTAACTCCGGCGTCATTCTGGCATCCCCGCAGCGCGTGACCGCTGCGCGTGAGCATGGCTCAATTTATGTACTGCTCGTTTCCTAGAGAGAGGACTAGAGCGTGCAAGCTACCCCCCAAACCAAGATGGCCGCCAACGAGACGTGGGCGCAGGACCCCGTCTCGCAAGTCTAGAAGATGCTCCCACCAGAGGAACGCAGTCCCATGGTTGTCTGAGCAGCGTCTGTGTGCGTTCCTGTTCTCCTATTATTCTTATTTTTTTAAATCATTATTGTTCAGTTACTTAAAACCTACAATTTGCTCAGGAAGTCACAAGTTAAAACCTCCTTCCATGAAATCCATCACCCTTATATATTTGTACTGTCAAATGTCTTCCTGTTTTCCTATTAAATGAGTCCTGTTGTTTTCCTCTCAACTGTGTTCCATTATGTGATTCATCCTGTTTTCCTATTACCTGTTTTATTACAAGTGTCTTCCTTTTTTCTCTTACCTCGGATTGTGTTACAAGTGTGTCTTCCTGTTTTCCTATTACCTGTTTCCTTATTGTCAGCCCTTTGTGCTGTTTTTCGATGCAATAATTGCAGAGCAGCCTTCACATCAAGGACCCAGGTACAGAACAATTGATGTTCAATGTGCGGGCAGCCTCGGAGGGGCCTCTCTCGCCGCGAGAGCTCACGGCGGCGCACCCTCAGAGAAGCCCTGGACCCGCCGCATCTTGCCTTGTTGTGTGTCCTCTCTGTCCTCGCTCGGTGCCTGGAGTACCCGCATCCTTCCGACTCCGAAGGCCACGCCGGGCCGCGCCTGGGAGGGAGGGAGGGAGGCACGCGCCGTGATAACCATGCTCTGCTCCTCTGCTTTCAGCTCTCCAAGGCCGAGCAGTTCAACTCTTTCCTGCGCGCCCTGAAGGACCGGGTGGAGGAGAGGACGCTGGGCGACTTCTGGGACATCGTGGTGCAAGGTAAACAAACAGCGCCTGGCATGAGAGAAGAGGGCACAATTAGTCATTGTGGCTGCGGCGGAAGCGCTCTGGCTGCCTGTGGTCGTCAAGGCACTAGGTATGATGACGCCTTGTGAGGTCTGCTGGGGTGTGGAACCTCCCTTCCTAAAGACTCGTGTGGGGATCGAAATGCCAGAGCAGGTCGATGCGGTCTTTACATACTGATGCGAGGTGGCATTTAATCTGGCATGGCAACACAGCGCATGCTGCAGGGCAATGTGTGCCCACCACTGCAGCATCTGAAACCAGAGGGGTCACTTGATGTATGAGACTTCACTTGCAAGGCTACTAACCTGAGTGTGACAAGTAACAGCACCTGTCCAGGCACGCTCAGCTCTGACCTCCACCCCCCGACTCCTCTGCCCACAGTGTGCACACTCCTGGCACCTTGGCAGCCTGGACTGCTTCAAGCATGAGTGTTCGCACCGCACGCCACGAGCACACAATGTATATTTGCTCTCTGACCCAGAGACGCATCGAATATCCCATCATTAGCACAACTCTTGAATATTTCCCCATGACAAAATGATAGCACAGTTAGCACCATGGAATATGTGAGCAAAACACACAGATTTTAGGTTGTATGGCAGAATATCTGCAACCTAGCCAAAATAGTTTACTAAAATATTCCTCCATTCAATATAGTCTTCATGTTATCTGAAAGAAACAGTTGGTTATAGATTCCTTACCTTAGAATTACCCCCAGGCGTCGGACTGGATCTGGAAAACTTTTCATCTGCAGTACCCCTGTGCATCGAAAGGTGGTGTCGATCGGCTCCGCGTCCACCGTCGAGCTCTGATGTCAGTTCTTTCTTTTTCCGTGCGAGCCAGCCCGGACCTGGAGAGATCGGTACCTCCAGTCACTTTTTGACTAACTTTTTGACTGACTTTTTGACGACTTTTGTCGACACAGTTTTCGAGTTTCGACTCCTGGTGCACGTCAGGGATTCGAATCAAAAAACAGATTTCCTCTTTTGCAAAATCAATCAATTCAATTACAACCACACAGTTTATCCATAATGCATCAACAGAACATAAATGCACCAATCGTGAATACTAAAAAAACAATATTTATTTATTCATAAAAACAATTCATGGCAATGGGTTAAAACATTGTACATATAAAACTTTTTGGGGGAAAAATAGTTGCAATCTCTAAACACAGTCCATTATTATGTATACACAGTAAACAACATACAAAACACCTATACTGTGTCAAAGAAGGGAAACGTAACAAAACACATGGAATTTCACAATATAAAACACAAAAGTGGGAGAAAACAGTAGATAAAAAGTTCATATCGTACAGGAACACCAGTGGCTATTGGATTATCTGTCACAGTCGAAATGCTTTGCATAGTATTTTCTTATTGACTTGCAGACATCTTGGCGATCTAGTGTCTATACACAAAAAAAGCATCAACGCTTTTCGGTTGGTTGAAGTTTATTAAAACCACCTTCTTCAAGAATGTTGATATCTCCCACATACGCATTGTATACTCTTTCCAGGTTTCCTTCTGTCAAAACACCAACTCCTGAGTATTGTCTATGTACTCTAGGAATTTCAAAGAGGTGGGACCGACATTTTCTGGTCCAGTATCCCAATAAAAATCTGTATATTTCAAAGACGACACCCTGTGTCAATGGCGATAAAATGGAGGGTCAATACCTCTCTTCTATAAAACCAATCTGTGAACTGTAACCTTTCAGCTCTAATTCAGATGGTAACAGTCCTCAACAAACTTTTCCTTCGTACCTTCTGTTTTCGGTAAAATTTCACCAGGATCCGTACGGTCCCCGTGTTATTCTCTTTCAAAAGAAGGGATCCTGGTGACATTTTTCCGAAAACAGAAGGGACGAAGGAAAAGTGTGTTGAGGACTGTTAGCATCTGTATTAGAGCGTGCAAGTGTGGCATCTGTGTAGCTACCTTGACGTCATCCTGGCGATTACGACGCCAACGACGAACGCAGAGCCGACCGACGCCACCTTTGGACACGCAGGGGTACTGCTGACGAAAAGAATTCTGGATCCAGTCTGACGCCTGGGGGTAATTCTAAAGTAAGGAACCAATAACTAACCTATGTTTCTTAAAGATATATCGTTACCGAAGGTAAGTAACTTGTTCGGCATGAAGTCAGGATCTGATCTGGTAGAGCAGTGGCACATGAACTTATTATCGTGTATCAAGAGGGAGAGAGAGGACCAGAAAGCTAGTCCGAATCCCCAAAGTTATATGAAGTAAATCAAAAAAAGACTAGCTTAAGGAGGGGGGGGGGGGTTGTTACCAGAAATTATTAATTTTGGTTAAAGGACTCAAGTATGTTTTGTCAGGGGTTAGTGGCACCTTGTGGGTGTGCTCATGAAGCCCTCACCCACCAACCTAGTTGGTGGCATGCTTCATCATCGGGCCCACCCAGTGACACCTAACGTGTCCCGGGTGTGCTTCGACGCCTGATTACAGCGGAGCAGGTATGTAACTGAGTGTGCGGTGAAGACTGTTATGATAAATAAGATTAAAACGGCTTGGCCGTGGTCCCAGTACCCGAAGGTGAATTAGACTTTAACCTCTTAAGTGCTGCGCCTATACCAACGGCCGACAGCACCACTACCTCGGGAGTGCTGCCGTCGGCCGTTGGACGTTCCAGCTGCACCTGCTCAATGGAACGTTCAGCACTGAAGCTGGACGTTCCAAAGCAGCTAAGGTGTTAATACCTGGGCCACCGTCCGCGGTTAAAAATAAGGCTGTGGGATGTTAGAGGCAGGTTACGACCTCCTACATCCTTTGTTGGTCAACATGTTTCAGCCAGTGCCTTATAAGTATGCTGGCTTTCTTCAGGACGAATAAAAAGGGATGGGAGTGTGATTAAAACTAGTGGATGTGTATTTACAGACTATGTGTTTTACACGCCCTAAAGTGTTTTGCCTTTATTAAGTCGGCACACAGATGTATACAATGTAATATACTGAAAGTGACTCTTCTTTATCCCCTGTATGTTTTGTCTCTGTTTTGTATGTTTTATGTACAGGTGTTTTCGAGAAGGGAATTCCCCCCTCTCACACATAGAAAAACACTTTACACTCAGTTACATACCTGCTCCGCTGTAATCAGGTGTCGAAGCACACCCGGGACACGTTAGGTGTCACTGGGTGGGCCCGATGATGAAGCATGCCACCAACTAGGTTGGTGGGTGAGGGCTTCATGAGCACACCCACAAGGTGCCACTAACCCCTGACAAAACATACATGAACTTATACCAGTGCCTGAAACGGTCTCTTTACAAATGCATATTTTTTTCTGATCGTTCTAGGTCACTGTGAGATTTAAACTCTTGCTGTTATGTTTATCTAATGTTTTATGCTTTTAGATGGCATTTCACTGATTACTCAAATGGAAGCTGAAGGAAGCACGGTCTCTAGCGAGGAAGCCAAGCAGGTATGATACTGTGTCATTTCTTTGGGTATTACCTGCTAGTCTTTTTCATTGCAGGATGATGCCAGCTGCCATGCTCTCACGGGTGATGCTTCAACACTATGTACCACAACCAAAGGTGTTCACAAAACACCAGCCACAATTGTTTCTGTATAAAATGACCTAAAAAGACTATTTTGAAAACATTGTAGTAAAATAGGTAAAGAAGCTTTTAGTTTATTGTTTTTGCTACATCGGTTGTAATGCTTTCTTGTCGCAGACGTCTAATCCAACAATTGCATTTCTCATATGACTGGGGAGGAGATTTGTTGGTTAGCTTCACTTTCAGAATTTTGTTGATGGTAAAATGAGAGCCCAATTAAATAGGTAAGTGAACCATGCCCAGGATTCTTTGCTCACTATCCCTCTTTTTTTTTGGTACGGTTAAAGGCCGGTCTGAATGTGTATGTTGACCCATTACAGTCAGGCATTGGATATGCCTGCCTCCTGTGCAAAAGCGTATGGTTGAAAGTTTCATAGTCTGCACATAGTCATGAAGTATAAGAGCAGTTTTGAAATCCTTGTCCAAGGATGAAAGGAGGTCTTCCTTGATGTTGACCAAAACGGCGTCTGGACACCGTGCAGGGCAGAATCCATACTAGTGGGTATGCAGGAGCTGGTTTCGTTCCATGTGCTCTTGAAGTTGTCTTATTGACTCCCAGTTCATGATTTCACTGAAAAGGGTAGTTGGGAATAGGGCTGCAGTCGGTTCTGGATCTACTGATGTTTTTTTCAGAAGGGGAGTGGTAGTGGCATGTTATACAGGGCCAGGCACGATACCTAAGAGAAGGGCGGCATTGATGACGTTGGTTGTGTCTGCTGCAAGAATGGGGAACAGTTTAAAGTATTACAATAACATAAGGGGAGACGCTTTGCAACAGGGACTCTGTGGGCTTACCGGCATGAAGGGCTACTGGTCCCAGGAAACACTCGGGGCTTTCATCATCTGCCACGCTCTTGCCCTGCCCGCCTACAGCTACTACAAAGCTCTTCGCAGCAGGGACTCTATGGGCTTACCGGCACGAAGGACTACTGGTCCCAGGAAACACTTGGGGCTTTCATCACCTGCCATGCTCTTGCCCCGCCCGCCTGCAGCTCCTACAAAGCTCCTCGTGCCTCCCGCTCCGCGGGAGACGCTTCGCAGCAGGGACTCTGTGGGCTTACCGGCACGAAGGACTACTGGTCCCAGGAAACACTCGGGGCTTTCATAATCTGCCACGCTCTTGCCCTGCCCGCCTGCAGCTACTACAAAGCTCCTTGCGCCTCCTGCTCCGCAGCAGGGAATCTGTGGGCTTACCGGCACGAAGGACTACTGGTCCCAGGAAACACTGGGGACTTTCATCACCTGCCACGCTCTTGCCCCGCCCACCTGCAGCTGATATCTTTCCCTCTTTGTATCCGCGTTGCGGAACGCGCACGTGCGCGCTCCGGGCCAAGGGCGGGCCCGTCATCGCCAGGAAGAGGCAGGGTCCCCCCCCCCCCCTTTCATCTGGCCTACGGGTTTACAAGGACTCAAGGTACTGTTTATCTTAACAAAGCCGGTCCCTGGAGGTCTCACATTGGGACTGGTAATTGCCAAGCCTGTTTTCTATGTTGTAGAACAGTGTAATCGAACTTGGAAGAGAGGTGTGTTTATTAACGCTGTCAAATGGGAAAAAGGAAGGCAATGGAGCGCGGGGGAACACTCATATGCAAACAAGGAAAAAAAGCTAAGAAAGTACCCCACGCAGCTACTAATTGTGTTTTAACTAGAATCAAAGCCATTGTTAGCGAATGTGAAGAAGGTTTGGGTGCCAGTATCAATAATAACCCGGACAATACTACCAACCCACTCGATGATGTCACAACCAAGACACAAAGAATAGTAATTCCTTCCATTTTTAATAAGAAACCATCCCACAGGCATTCCATCTGCGAAGTACACAGTACATTCGATATGATCCTAGAGGGAACCCATCCTGCTGTAACCCCAAATTCGACAATAGGTGCCACTCCTAGAGGGATACATCAGGATTGCGCGATTGATATACCACTACCTTGCTCAAATAGGTTTACAGTCCTAGAACATATAAATGATGGCACCACAGCAGCTTCACTGAGTGAACACAATGCCACAGAAACTACTGATAATGCAGCTATCTGCGGCACTTGTGGATCTACAAACAAGGGTCTATTACAGAGGATTGAATTCCTTGAAAGGGAATTGGTTTCCTTGAAAGAGAAGGTTGAGGTCCATACAAGTAGAACTAACCTCCCGCCTGCTGCATCTGCTTTATCCTCACCATCTATCCCTACTAGCTTAGTAAATGGGGTCATACTAGAGAATCCTCAGGGGGTAGTGTCTAGGCCATCCTTCGGGAAAGGTAACCGAGCCCAGGGATCCTCGGGCACGGATACTCTATCTCGCAATACCAGATCGTATGCAGAGACCGTCATAGATAGGGGTGCCAAAGGGAGGGCAATGGGTCAACCCTCCACTAAAGCAAGCTATCGCTGTCCTGTCCGCTTTAAGGCAGCCCAGAGTAATCAAGTTGGAATGAGTATGCAAGGTGGCATATCCCGCCCAGTGAACAATCTCCCAACAATCTACATGACCCAGGTGCCTAGATACAATAATGCTCGGGGCTATGAAAGCAGCGAATCTCTCCAAAACAAAGCCATTCATTGGCTGCGGTACGTAAGGAGCTGTAGGTCAATCATACAGGAGGATATGGCAAAAGTGAGGAGGGTTACATCGGGTAACTCCCTGACTGACTGCATTGAGCTACAGCTATTTAATCCAGAAATTGCTGAGAATCTATTGGCCCTAGAGTACAGAACGTCCCCCCCCCCCCCTGAGCACTCCACTATCCAGATCTGACGCTTTCCACTTTGGTCACTGGCCCGGAAGGGGAGGGACTCTGGACTGAGATTAGTTGATTGACTGGACGAGGCTTTGCCAGTGAACACCTTCTCCGATTTAGCAGGGTGGAACTGTGGGGAAGCTGACATAGACCACAGTAGTAGGGGGCTAGGAGGAGAGGCGGGGAGAGTCCCAATGTCGATGTTGATTTGGCTGTGGCTGTGGAGGTCAGAGATTCTTGGCATACTGGAACAAATGCAAGGGTGATCCAATTCCTCTCCTGGAATATAGCAAGGTTACAGAAAAAACTGGCTCTTCTGGAGTGGAATGAGTTTATCGACAATTACGACATCTGCCTGTTCCAGGAGACTTGGAGCCTGGTCCCCTTGTATAAATCAGGGTTTACTACATACGTTGTTCCAGCGACCAGTTCAGGTAAAGGGCGCCCCTCTGGGGGCCTCCAAATTTGGATCAATATTGCACTAGATTGGTCCATTATCGGGCTTAACTCACCATCACAGGATATTCTACACCTGACAATTAAAGGACAAAAAATGCTACCAATATGGAGGTATTCAACGTTTATGCGAGAGGGTCTCCTAGGGCTCAATGGTCAGCAACCCTAATAGCACTGGAGTCCGAGTTGTCCTGTATCCCTCCCCACTCTGGTATCATTGTAGCAGGAGATTTCAACTGCACATTCGAACCAATGAGTGGGGAGAATTTTTTGGGCACTGGCGAAGAGGATAACAAATGGGCTATACCAACCCTCAATATAGCGCCAATAAAGAAGTGGACCCAAAGGGCCATTCAAATCAACGCCCTAACTTTAGAGTACAACTTAAGAGCTGTTAATGGCAGGACGCGCTCTGATCTAAGCGGGGGGGAACACATATAATAGGCCCAGTTGTCCCTCACGGATATATTCTATCCTGTTGGACACACGTTTTTGGTGGCGATCTTCTGGATATGGAGGTCAAACCCACTCTAGACAGTGATCACAACGCCCTGTGCATGCAAATCACTTGTAATTGGGATACTACCTCAGTTGAGACAGTCAATGCCCCGGCGATGTCAACGAAGGAGGTCGTACTGTCCAATTGCAACCGACGCCTTAAATGGCACAAGGTTGTAAACCAGAGAGAAATTGCTCAATATAAGGGATCTCATAGAGCAGAAGACCACAGAGTTTGAATTATTTAATACTACCCATGAGGAATCACACGACTCCCCGTTCCCCAGGCTCTATCAAGACGCAATAGGAAGGCTAGGAGAGTTTTTTATTATTAAGGAGCATAGAGAGCCAAAAGGGTGTCCACCCCGATCCTCTAATCCGTGGTACTCTGCTATATGCAGATAAAAGAGACAGGCTTTATCTACAGCTTTACGGGCAAAAGATTCATTAACAAGAAGAGTAGCTAGGAAGCAGTACGCCAGAGCAATAGAGCAAGCTAAGCGCATCTGGGAAGAATCCCATTGGCAGGAGCTCAAATCTGCCTCACAGTTGAAAGACACATCTGTGTTCTGGGAGATAATTAACAAAAGCACCCAGAGGGGAGGGGAGTGGACCCGATACCAAACCATATTACAGGGCGCCAGTGGCATGACCACTTTCTCAGCCTGTACAATGGAGACGAAGGGAACCTGTCCCTTTAGAACGAGACGTCTTCACCCATTGTTAAGGCCTGCACATCAGCCGAACCCTTTGGGTTCAATGAGGTATTTCGGCCATAGCAAGTATAGCGCCAGGGAAGGCGGCGGGTCCTGATGGCCTCCCTGGCGACCTACTCTTACATGACCCAAAGCCTTGGGCTCACTTTATTGATGAACCTCATTGCTAGAGGTCATGCTGTCCCTGACTCCTGGAAGGGCGCTGAGGTGGTAACCATTTACAAAAAGGGGAATAGGGAGGATCCCGCCAACTACAGGCCGATTAGTTTAATCAACGCAATACAGAAAGTGGTTAGCAGGGTCCTTCTTATGAGGATAAGGTCCTGGATGGATGATGGAAACGTCCTCTCACATTTCCAGGCAGGTTTCAGACAGAAAGTTGGCACGATGGACCAGGTCTTTAGATTCTTTATGATCCATTGGAAATCTGTGGTCATTGGGAAAGGTAGTCTCTATCTGGCGTTTATTGATCTGAAGACCGCCTTTGACCTGGTTCCCCGTGCCAAGCTTTGGCAGGTGCTATCTGACCTAGGTATTCCCCCCTTAATCCTGGATTTCATCAAACGCCTCCATGAGGGGAATTATGCTAGAACAAGGTGGGGTAGCCAGGGCCAGTTGACAAAAAGGGTGGCGGTAAACAGGGGGTTACGCCAGGGTTGTGTACTAGCCCCGACTTTGTTCTCTCTCTTTGTTAATGGGGTGGTAGACCATTTGAGAGAGGACCCAGCCGATGCCCCAACCCTGGCAGGCGAGAAATCACCTACCCTACTCTTCTCCAATGACACCCTTCTGATTTCGAAAAGTCTGAGAGGCCTCCAAAAACTGTTAGACAGGTTCAGCCTGTTTTGCGATTCACGGGGCCTACGCATCAATACTTCTAAAACCAAGTTGATGGCATTATCCCCATCCAAACGGTTCAGGAATGGTATCACCCTTAATGGCACCCCATTAGACATAGTTGAATCTTTCGACTATCTGGGTATACGGGTCAATAACACGATGAAGTGGAATTCCCATTTGATTAAAATGCTTCTCAACCTTAAACAGGTGTCGGGGCAATTTTAAGAGATCAGCAACTCTCTGTTAGTAGACCAGTAGCACCAGCCCTTGTGGTGTATGAGGGTAAAGCATTACCTTCGGCTCTTTACGGGTCGGAATTATGGGGATTCGAGAATACCATTGACTTAGTAAGATCGGAGAATAAGTTCTATAGAAGTCTGGTTTCTCTTCCACTATCTACCCCATTGATACCGCTCCGACAAGACTATAGGAAACGTTCCATCAAAGATATTGCAAGGCTTCGCCCTTTATTATTCTGGGTACACCTGAGAAGGACCCCAGAACTGGCAAACTATGCTACTGCCCTTAGCGAGCTCATTAAATTGGACACAGGCAACGAGATCAAATGGATCTGCAAGCTTAAACAGCTTGTTTTCAACATCGGGCTGGCGGAGGTATGGGTAGCCAGACTCCGCCACCCAAACAAACTGTTAAGAAAGCTTATTGGGAAGGGGTTCAACCAGAGGAGGCACTCAGTTCTAATCGGGGTATCCTGACCGAGCAGTTCCTGGATCACAAGCCTGTTCGAAAACTGGAACCCTTTGTCGATTTTTAGGTCATATAGTCATAACAGCATTAAAACTGTAAATAATCTGTAGTTTGCAATTTTAGGACAGAACAGATCAGTAGATAAAGTTCATGTTCATATCATCATTTTCTTTATTTGAAGATCCATAAAATTTTAAGTAGATAAAAAACAGCCGACACGTGTTTGGTCAGTACTATCAATAAGTACTCAGACTTTTTCTAGGCTATAGAAACTAAATATCACGGCGCATGTATCCTCTAGTCATGCAATTGTAACAGTACCCATAAGACTCCGTAATCAAAGTAAATAGCAAGGATCCATAACATCCATTAAGATCATCCACAGTGCAATCGTATAGGTTATGGCAGAACTGATTGTCAACTCGAGCTCGGCAAAGGCTAAACAGTTCCCTCATATGAATAATGGTATTATCAATGAGAGTATACAATTCAGATTCCCAGTAGAAAATGCATAGTGAAGTTCCACAGTCGGTATATTAGCCCAATCTTGAGTCGAGTTGTGTCTGACAAGTAAAATACTGCGCAAGCGTACTGTAGTCTGGCCTCGATTGGCCCAGGGCGTCATTATCAGGTGGTGCCACTCGTGATATTACCGCCTCTTAACCAATCGAGGCCAGACTACAGTACGCTTGCGCTGTATTTTACTTGTCAGATTCAAGATTGGGCTAATATACCGACTGTGGAACTTCACTATGCATTTTCTACTGGGAATCTGAATTGTATACTCTCATTGATAATACCATTATTCATATGAGGGAACTGTTTAGCCTTTGCCGAGCTAGAGTTGACAATCTGTTCTGCCATAACCTATACGATTGTATTGTATGTGGTGTTTGGGCGAGCAATAGATTCTACGCACTGCGACGCTTGTCAGCATCTCAAGCCGAAGTCCCGATGGGAGTACCGGATGAAATTGCTTTCGGCCTGCTTGTCCATATCGGTCTCGTCACCACGTCCGTCCCCTACCTCTGAAGGGTCCAGAAGATGCCGATTCTGGCTGCGGCATCGTCCTTCACAGAGGCCTCATGGGCATCGCTGGCCTGCCAGTAAGTCCTGCAGCTTGTCACCGAGGTCTTGCTCTCGTTCTCCAGAGACTGCAGCAGACCAGCAGAATAGCAAGGCTCTCTCACTGGACCACCAGGGATGAGGAGCAGGCAAGAGCCTGCGGGTGGAGGAGGGCCTCGAACACCTACCAGTAACATGGGAAAACGAGGACAGCGGTACAACAGCGGATCTGCTGGGGGAGAGAGCAGATCTCGGACCAGGTGGTCAGATGTATTGCTCAAGACTACTGTCCTCATTGCTATCACATCAGTTTGCTGTGTGAGTGAACTGCATGTGCTTTCTAAGTGACTGCCCTATGCCACCTTTTTCCCCAGACAAAGTGGTGCTAGGGACTTGGGTGGCCTTTTTACCAAACGTTGTGACTTCTTTTGATTTTGGCTAATCAGTACTCTGGTATATTGAAGGTGGGTGACCCTTTGTCGATTAATTAAGTGTTGAATTAGATGAGAAACAGGTTTTTAATTGTTTTAAGTTGATCCCAAATTTCTGTCAGTCAAGATTGATCAACCTCCTGTTTCAAAATAAGTTTAAAAAAAATTCCCTGTTAAGTAATCCCCTTGCAAACAATTTTGCATATACTATAATCAGTACTCTGGCAAAGTTTTTCACCCCATCTCATCCCTTAAATGAGGAGAGGCTTGCTTGCTCAGCCAGAAGAGGGAGCCTAGCTTCTACATTCAGTGCACAAAGATAATCATGTAGATCAGCTCTTTATAGTGTTTCCTGGATCAAAGAACGGAGAAGGCATTGCAGACGAGTATCTTATCAAGGTAAAGTGCTGTCCAACTGTGTAGATATCCTCTTGCAAAGGTTTACATTTGCTCACTAACTTGCAAGAGCTCTACTCCATTTTGTTTTTCTGCACTTGTGTACATTTCTCCATCCTAATTGCAGTCTGGTTTTTAGCCGGCCTTTTGGCACACTTTGGGGACTCCTTTTATTTGTTCTAGACTCGCCCGGCCTGTAGAATTAAGGGTTGAAACATTGCCGGTGAGTCTTGTTTTTGTGATTGCTCTGTTTGTCATATGCTGCATGATTAATCTATCATTTCATTCTGGGATGAAATTATTTTTCGATGGAGCATATCTTGTTGGAGCAAATTTAGGTGAATGGTCTAGTTGGAGAAGCTAGCAGTGAGATCTAATATTTATTGCTGTTGGCTGAAGCTGGCACTGACAAAGGAAAAACAAATCATTTCCAGAACTGTGATAATGGAAATGAATGAAAAGAAAATAGCCTATATGTACCATAATGACAAGTATTAAATGCATCGAAAAGAAACACAGCTGCCTAACCTAACTTTGAGACGCGCGCTTTTAAATTAACTCCAGCGGATTTGTTTGAATGTATCCACACTATGCTTTCTACTATTAATTATAGCTTGTTAGTTAACAATGTAGTTTATGCGCCCAAAGTAATCAAAAAGTAGACTGTTGAATTTGCAGCAACACATTTAAGATGCACAAAACTGCACCGCCAGTCGAATAATTCAGGTTGAAAGAATGTGTGGCTGCAGTGTCACACCATCACACATAGGGCTGCCTGCAGTTATCGACAGTAGGAGTGTCCAGCTTGAAGGGCCAGGCGCTTATGCAGGGCTCCACGTAGGTTTCACAGCACATCAAGGGTGCGCTCAGACTTTTTAGACTTATTCTGGTTTGGTTATTTACATTACACATTGTAACAATTGTATTTTGTTTGTAGTTTTTGGCTCCAAAAGAAAAAAAGGAAGACATCTCTTTCAACGCAGGGGAAGAAGGCGGCGATGTGGATGATTTGGTGAGTGTGGTTTAGGGTAAGAGGGGATAAGGACTGCACGCTCTGCAATGAGGAATTATGAGTCCCAAGACTCACTGTCACTGTTGGCAAACTGCTCAACCTGAACCTATTCACAAGGTCAACTTTATCAAAAATGTCAAGAGTTTATTTATTGCCTTATACAATCCTTAGAGGTATTCCTCAGTTATTTCTTTGGGGGTGGTTGCTAATAATTGTCAGTTTCCTCAGATTATCAGTCTGTGAACATGGTGTTCCAAGTATTTAAACCTCCATGGGTTATCACCCAAGTCATGTCCAATTTTCAGTATAAAACTGCTAACTTCACTGAACGTGGATTGTCCTGTGGAGCTCATCCTTGCATGGTTGGTCAGCAGTATTGCTGGGCAATCTCCTCTTGTTTCGTGTAAATGCACGAGTCTTTTGTTAGCCTCTATAATTGTTCCCTTTACTCTGAAAAAGACAATTGCATTGCGGCCTTCCTTGCAGCTCAAACTCCTACACAACCTTTTCCAGTTTTGTTAGCTTCTGGCAAGGTTTGAGAAACAGCACTGGTATCACTAGGGCGTTCTCGGAATGTTTGAACTTGTTAGCCGCTTTTCGTGTTGGATGTTGGCACTTATAACTGTGTGATCTCGATGTAGGTCACCTGTGGACGGCCAGTGATGGTAACGTTTGTCTAGTTATACTTATCAGTGGCTTTTGACACTGCCCAATGCCCACCTACAGGACATTGAAATGGGAGAATCTGTTCTTTCCGGATTTCAGACTTCTGTTCAGCACTCTTCAGCAGTTGTCTCCCGCCTTTTACATTCTGTACAATACAATTGAAGGCTGTGATGCCACGTTGTCTCTACTATCTCCAGGAGTGGTCAGTGTGTAGATTGAGCCACTTACTAAGCTTGTTCGATCTCAGGGCTGCCATTTATACACGTACACCAGTGATGCTCAGATTCGCCTCTCTTGTTGGGCGAAGCAGAGACCAAGGGACAGATTACTATCATTGTATTGTAGTGATCTGGGACTGAATGGTATCCAGCTGGCTGTGTGAACAATTTAAAATCTCAAGTTAAGTGAAATACTCTTTCTGGGTCCCCACAATAGTGTAGTAGCCTCCCCCCGTTTATTAACTTGGAAGAATTCTGCCATATTAAATTAAGGAAGAGTGTCACATTGGTGTGGCATCCAGGATTTGAGACAAACAAGATAATGTCACTACCCGCTATCTTGATCTTCTGAAGCAGGTGGTCCAAAGCTACAGACAATTCAAAATGTAGCCCACTCATTATAGGGAGATGGGAAATACGACAAAGCGACCCACCTGCATTTTTCACTCCACTGGTTGTGGGTCTCAGAGGTGTCTACTTTAAGATCTTATTCCTCAGACATTGAGAATGGATGTTCCTGTACTTGTTATAGAAGAAGCAGGGGCACTATTGCTTTTAGATGGCCCTTCCCGGCTGCTGTGAGCTCACCTTGAGGAGCCAATGGAATTGCAAGGTACAGGTAGGAGGAATACAGAGATACCCAACCTTTTCAGATAGGCAGAAACCATCGAGGTCACCTTGGTGAGTACTCAGGGTGCTGATGTTAACCCAAACAGGAGGACTGCATGCTGGTAGTGTTTGAAGTCCACCACAAACAGCACGAACCGCATGTGTGTCTGCAGGATTGATATGTGGAAATATGTATCCTGCAAATAAGGGGACGTTATCCAGTCTTATGCTTCTAGAGGCAGAAGACCCTGAGCTAGAGACAGCATCTTGAACTCACACAAGTAAAAGTACAAAAGCCCGAGGTTCAGGATCGAATGCAAACTGCTGTGCAAGGACCAGGACTAGCAGCCCCGCCCAAGTAGCTGGTCTAGGGCCCCTACCATTGCACAGTCGCAGCATGGCTGCCAGTTCCTGCCACAGTATCCATAAGTGATCCACCGAACCGAAATGGCTATGGAGGAGGGATGTGGGGAAGATCCAGCTGGAAAGGTATCCATGCGCCCTCTCTATTATCAAGAAGACCTACTAGTCTAAAGTTTAGGCCTTCCAGGTAAGCACAAAGGAAAACACCTTCCCTCCAACTGGCCTCATGAGCTCCTTAAAGGGAAAGCTAAAGCAGCTTTCCTGGTGGTGCGAGGGAGGATGCGGAGAGCTGCTGGGTTAATGGCCCTTTTTTTTGTCTCTGCCCCGTACTACCGCAGAAGATAGTTTGGCTATTGGGCCAACTGACTCTGGCGAAAGGCAAAACTTTTGGAGAAGCCACAGAATTTATGAAAGTTTCTCAAGTATTGGACTGAGTCCGAAAGATCGGACCTTAGCTCTTCCCTCCTTAAACCCCTCCAAGGCAGAGTCAACCTAGCCTCCAAACAGGAAAGCCCCATTAGACTCACCTGTACATCTCAAGAGAAACCTGTAGTTCTAAGCCATGTGTGCCTCATCGGGCAGTGGAGACGTCCATTGCCCTGGCCAAAGAATCACCTGTGTCCAGGTCTGCTCTGATGATTTGTCTTGAGGTGTCCTGCCTGTCCCTCACCACTTGGCGAAATGGTCTGTCAGGTGGCTCAGCAAAGTAAGGACCAGCAAAATTCAACATGTCCCACAAAGCATGGGTATACCTCGCAAGCAGACAGGTAGCATTAATGGATTTCAGGGCCTCGTTCTTTGCAGAGAACACTTTCTTAACAACCGCCTCCAATATTTTGGAGTCAGTCCTGTGGGACCGAAGGGAAAGGCCATGAAATCTGCTTCATGCAATAAACGCTTCCACCACCAGAATTTCTAGAGCTGATAGAGCCAAGAGTAAATCAGGATCTCTTGGGGAAGGCATGTATCACCTGGCAAGGAGGTGGTTGCCAGCCAGAGCGGAGGTGACCCTGTTCAGTGTCTTCTTTGATGGGGATCAAGCAATTACCTCAATAAATGACAGCAGAGCCTATTCTACCACCAGTGTGGGTTGGAGTACTTCCATTAAAATGTTTGTATTGGACATGGCCACCACACTCCGCAGGGGCAGTTCCAATACTTCTATCTGTTCCTCAGGACAGTACGAAATTAAGCCTTTTCTAGAGGGCACTCCATCTCAATCTTATGAGATGTGTCCAGCCTGCGGGCATTCTGCAATGCCAGGTTGTTTGCATTGTTTAAAGACAGGGAATGGGGAGTTGTGGGTGAGGGTAAATAACAGCAAATTAGCTGCCTCACCGCTGTCGTCCTCATCCTCGACCACCACCTCCAACATCTGAATGTGGTCTGAGTCTGATCCAAAGTGGTCATCTAAAGTCTGTCAATAAAGCTGGTCACTTGCAAACTGAGGAGCAAGTGACCCGGACCTGGAGTTTAGGCGCTGCAGCATTGCACAGGAGCAGCCCCCCATTTGACTCCCATCCTTCGGTCTTTCTCTTGAGCTTAAAGCGATCAGATGGTTCATTCCATTTTTCTTAAGTTGTTTCTTTTCACGACTGTTTGTCTTGACCATTGGGGAAAGGTCCATCAGGCCACAAGTTGGCTCTGCAGGGCGGTACCCAAGTTGCATCACACATCTAACCCAAGAAGGAACTTCAAAATTCCTTCAGTTCCTAGATGTACTGCTGTTTGCATCCACATGCGCTCCCAGCCTAACCGATCAGAACTCCATGTTCAGAGAAGCCCTCTTAGATAAAGTTGACTAGCTCTCTTGCAGTGGATTCCCAGGTGCCAAAATAGCCGAACTTTTCTGTCACTGTAACCTTGTTTTTCTTTTTTTTAATTTAATTTAAACTGGGGCTGCTTACCATGCCTAGTCATGTGGGGCTCATTTTTCGGTTATGAATTCATTACCAAGACTTGCTGTGGAAGAGACTTTGCAGTTTCCAAGTCTGCTGCTGATTCAGATCCGTCGGTTCCTTAGTCCTGATCTGTACTAGAGCACCGCCAGTACTGGGGTGCATATTTGTCACCAATACTAGGATAGGAGCTCAGGTTTTGCTCTCAGTCCCAGTGTGAAGGTGGCTGAGGATAAGATGTCGAGCAATCAGTCCTATTCAAAGAACAAAAATAGAGATCATCAGTACTGTCAGACTCTATTGACACCGAAGACTATTTACTTTGCAACGGAGCCCTTGAGCTTTACATGTGTTCCTCTTTCGAGCTGATCTTGGACAGTGAAGTGTCCTGACTCCATGGGAAGACGCCCGTGGTTCATATGGGAGGACTCGAGTTTACCATGCTTGGAGAAAACCTGGGTAAAATATTTGCAGGAACTAAATGGCTACCAGCATGCTATGCTAAAAAAATCAAATAGTAAGTAAGACGACATTTTCACAGAGCACTAGAGAAAGGGAGAACTGGAGTATAAAAGAATTATGGTTTCCCAAATGACTTCAAACTTTGACATTTTGTTTTTGCTGCTGAGTGAAGTGAAACACTTGTAAAATAAGATTTTCTGGTGGCTTTACCAATGCATGATGAGACCAAAGCTGCAGAACAAATCTTGTGGGGGATTTTCTTTTCCTCTCAGTTATAAGAACCAGGTATCTTTTTTAAGAAACTGCGATAGATGTATGTGGCAGGGTGATATGACCACCATGTTAAGAAGGTGTTGACTCTCATGGATCATCCTTTGAGGAGGAAAAGCAGAGCAATGTTTGTCCTACCATGTTTAAAAGTGAACATCTCCTTGCATTCTGGCTAGAGAGTAAATGAGATTTTACAGAGGTACTGATTCAGAATATAATAGTTTCAGAGTATTGTGCCCTAATAATGCAGACACTAAGAGGCAGCCCAGGCTGTGTTACTTGTAAGATTACCCTCTAGTCCCCTAAATAGATGTCACACTGGTCATTGCTATATGTCTGTGGGGAGAAGGTACTATTCTGGAGCAGCCCACTCTTAGTCTGTTTCCTCAAAAGATCCCCACTTTCAGGCCCTTTGTTGCCTGTATATGTCTTTCCTCTTTAGAACAGACTCTGAGGTATTCATTTGGATTTCGGTGGAGCAGGTACTTCGTCACTTGCCCTCTCTGCCAAACCCTCAGTCCGTCCACCTGATTTACAGGCAAGTGGAACTTAAGTATGCCTGTGACAGAGCCTACTCCATTTCCGTAGCTTACATTCTCATCGAACGGAGTACTGGCCATTTGAGGTTTACATATGAAACCATCCGCTCAATTTAGAGTTGACTTATTTTATTTTTCTAATAATTAAAATTGGTAAAACGTGGAGGTGAGGCAGAGTGAAAATAATGACCCCCACACCATATTGTGTGGAGCTCATTTTTTTTTGCTTTTAAAAAACAAAATCCTGCTTTGAGATTTTGTTTTTTACAAAGCAAAAACTTGTTAAAAGTTTGACATGCCACTGTCCTGTTTGATAGAGCCAAACGTCAAACTTGTAACCCATTGACCGGACCCGCTGTGACGGCCAATGACTAGAGATATTTGCTGACCAGCGGACATCTTTAAATGTGGAGGATGTAGTACTTTACTTCATTGCCCAAACGGAGTAAAGCTGTACTCTACACTTAAAAATCAGACCCTGAGTTTATTCTGACCTGCACTTCCCTATCTGCGTATGGTCACGATTTCCATGTTTTTTGTCCCTTGGCTGCAGGAATTGTTTTTCCTGTTTGTGGGCGAGGTACCACTTACACAGCCTAGTTGCAAAAGGTTCAGCACAGACACATATATAGATTCATGCATACGTACAACAATGTGTAGCACTTTAATAAACCTTCAAATGAATGAATAAATGATTGCTCTTTGCCTGCCATCTGAAAGCAGCAGTTTGTGTCTCTTTAATTGTATTTCTTGTTGTATATTTGCAGCTCGACATGATGTAAGCTGTCACCGTGACTAGGACCCCCAAAGATGAGATGCTGAACCCCCGTTGTAGCGTCAGAAGCCTTGGGATCACATCAGAGGAGCTTGGAAGAAGCCGTGGAAGCGTGTTCCAGTGCTCGAGCACCCTCATACTTCTCCACGGCTTTTGATCGCTTTGGACTGCTGAAAATTATATTTTTCCTTTCTCTTGCATTTCATGCAACTTTGAAATCACATATTGCCTTTGATTCTCTCGGTAGGCCAGAGGAGGATGGGCTGTTCAGGATGGTTGTTGGCTATGGCACTGTAGGTTGGCAGATTCTCTCAAGTTCACCAAAGCACGTTTCCTGCTTTGTACCCAAGAGGCAGTCTCTTTGTTGAGGTCACCTGTCCTCTTAGTAAGGACCAGAGTGCAGCGCTGTGTACATGTTCTTTTATGGTGGGTTGACAGCAAATCCTTTAGTCTCAGTTACTCGCTCTGCCTTTCGTCTTTACTAGACTGGGTGGCACTGACTGTCCGGCATTTGTTTAACGAACTGGGAGCCCCACACACAAGCCATAGTTATTAGCACTTATCGGTACCCCTTGTCCCGTCTGTAACTGTAAAGTATACACACTCACCTGCTTGATGTGATGCCACCATACCAGGATTGATCACTGGTGGGTGCTTGATTTCTGCCTTAACTGTGGCTATTTGAAGGACTCCTTCAGCAGCCTGTCTCCTCATTCCAGCCCCTTGTCCAGGCAGTAATTCCTAGACTGCATTTACCTCTCCTAGCAAAACGTCTGTTGTTTTGACCCTTGCTTACCATACCAGTGCTGCATCAGGGAAAGAGAACACAACTAAGGCTATTAGCCTGCCAATCAGCTGATTATTTATCGTGGGCATTGAGATCACACTGTATAGGAATATTACACAAGCTAGAGAAATAAGGGGAAGTAAATCAGCCCAGATGCTATGATTTATCCTGTGTGTCGCATCCCAAATAGTAGTACAAGTTGTAGTAATGTTGTACATAGCAGGAGGGTTTCTCTGGAGGGATTAGATAGCAGCCAATTCTTGAGACCGAATGCAAATCCATGTTTATTTACATCTTGTAACTCGCACTGTATTTCCCTAGTTGCAGTTAAATAATCTTTTGTACCAAGAATAGACATTTACAATAAAATGTTGGAAAACTAAGCACATTGTCTCTAGAATCTCAGAAATAGTCTCTTGAAATCACTTAAACTCTGAGAATTCCTCCAGATGAAGGCGACTGGAAGTGGGTTTGAATTTTATCAGCACAGATGGTCATCATTCTCCACACTGAGTCTATTTTCCCAGCTGGTAAAAAGTCTTATTTCAGGATATTTACTCCTTCTTGGCTATTCACTCTGAGCCTTGGCTAAGGGAGTTATTTTCAGGTGGCACCTTTTCTAGTCGCAGCAACATTTACTTGCATCCCTGCTTGAAACTAAAGGGTCGTTTATGGAGTTCAGCGGTGCTGCAATATCGACCCCCAGTAACAAAATCAGCAGTGCTTCACACCTGCACACTCCACCTCACCCCACCACACACACACACAAACTCCCAAAATGCCTCCAGCTGTCATGTGAAAGTGGAATGTATTTCTCACATGGCTGGTGGGTCCACCCTTCCAACCTCGCCATTCCTGTGATCTACAGTTCTTGTCATGAAAGATGGCCTTATTGCTAGTAATCACCTCCCTCCAAAACACCAGTGATTGACAGTCTCCAACCACAGAAGAACTTTTGTTCTGATGCATACCTCTATCTGTCTTCGATTTCTCGCCTTCGAATACTCCCCAGGCACCAGGCTGGAGCTGTAAAGTTTTCTTCAGCAGTGCTCCCGAGTGCTGGTGTGGTGCCGGGTGGTTCTGTGTTGGTTCCGTACCATCTCTGAAGTGACAGAGCCCTGAGTACTGACACTTGGAAGATTTAGAGGCAGCTGCAGGGGCTCATGGGAACCACTTTTCAGATTCTGACCTCTAAGAAGGTGCACATCACAACATCAAGGTACACACGTGTACTCACATGAAGGCCAATCCTAAAGATACAGTGCCCCAAAAATATCTTTGCACATCTAAAGTTTCAAAACTGAGATCCTGGCGAGCATCATAGATATGCCTTTCACAGGTAATCATTCAATCCTGCCCTAGACCAGTGCCTGGAAAACAATGAAATGGCTAATCGCATGGTGAAAGCAGTGAGCGTTGCAAACTGTGAGACAGCCCCCGCAACATTCAATACCATATGAGGGTCACAATAAGGGAATTGCTAAGCACCTGGGTCTTTATAACATCAGACAATTGGGCGCTGAACTTAACATGGATACTGTAAAACATGCACACAAAAAAACTCAACATGTCCAGCAGCAGGTACAGGAGTTACTACAAAAATATCCAATAGAGGTACCTCTGCTGGAGAGAAGCATGTGTGTGCATTCGGTGTAAACTTCCTAATCCCAACACCTGAACTAACATCGAAAGGAATATTGAGCCGGCATTTTGTGAATAGATTCATCAAAATACAAAGGCAACGTTATGCCATTACTAGAGAAAAAGGCTTGAATGTCGATAGTAGTTTTAAAAGACACCTACATTCCCAGGCATCCATTCCACAGAAAATATCTCAAGCATGTAAAGATGGGAGGCACATTACCTGTTCAAAGTATGACTATTTGGAATGAAGTCTTCGCCAAGAATCTTTACAAAAACACTGGCAATGGTATTGGCTCACCTTATAAGGCAACTCAGTCTGTGCTGTTCCTCTTGCAGCTGGTGAAACCTCCTAGAGCAAGGCATATAATGTAAAATGCAGAATGTGTCTGCAGCAACATAGTTCATCTTCACCGATTACCAAGCACCCTATCCAATGTAATGCTGAGAGCAGGGCCTTTTCGGCTCTAAAACCCCCAGTCATGCAGTGTTGTTCCTGCTAAAATAAGACTTTTGGAAAACACTTTTAGATCACTTGTATTTCCTCGGTTTTTACGAATTGATAGGTGGCACGTTTCTCTCTGTCAATAACAAATGGCCACCTTGATGAAGTTAAGAAAAAAACATACTAACACAGTAAATGCCCAAGGCTATGCAGCCAGACTGGTTAAGGGTGATTTGTTTTCTACCTTTATCTACATTGTAGTCAACAATTGGGCGCTATATTGTAGATTATACAATATAGCGCCCAATTGTCTTTTCAATCCTTTTCTCCACTTAGATGTAAGAAATAACATGCGTATATCCATTAAAATCCCCTAAAGGAATTTATTCTTTATTGACTGTTAGTTCTGATCCTACCAGAGACCTAATGTAGCAATGAGTCGACGTAAGGACATTCTCCAGATCTTTAAGGTAGAAGTTTAAAAGAAGCCATTTGTAAAACCAATAAATAAGGAACTGTTGGATTTGTTTAGCGGGGAGGAGCATGGGAACAGACGGCATCGTGGATCTCTGTCCTGCCTCGAGAGCGACAGATTTGAAACCAGTGCATTATTGTGGTAGTAGTAAGTGTTTATTTACAAACTAGTTCCCCTAGTTTGGCATCAACAAAGGTGGAGTCAGTGTGGCTCACTGTGACATCGGCCATAAGCCCACAAGGCTCCCTAATATCACCTCCATTTTTGATTCTTTTTTTCTTTGTTTTAATCATCCCACTCATTCAGTGGGGTGGTGGCAGGTTCCAATGTGAATTTGGACTAGCTACATGTAAGCTGCAAAACCATTTTACAGGTAACTGTTTTTTGTCTTTGCAGTGCATTAAAATGCTGCCAAAAGACTGTGTCGTTGCATTATGTCAGCTACAGGCGCAAGTGTGAAGGGGTAGTAGTAATAAACAAATGTCTTAGCACTAGCTGTCCCCCAACTGCCTCTTTGTGTGTTTCTATAACCACACAACAGTATTTAGTGGACCTGGGTCTGTCACCATGTTGCAGCCATGCACATGTCACATAGAGACACATTAGACATAAAGGCTAATGTTGATCCCCTCTAGAATCAGATCTTGGTTCGACTTCAAGGGTTCAGTTTGCCAACTTATAAAATAATTAAATGGACTGTGCTACCCACCTGGCAATGGCACTGTTAGTGATAACGGTACCTAACGCTTATGGTGCATGTGCAACAACGATTTGTTTTGAATTAGTCATATTTTTGTCTCTTGCATACAATACATTACTGCCCTCTGCACATCCAGCATATGAAAAGCCCTTTCTGCTGCATTCATTGGTTTTAGAATAAAGAATGGTAGATTCATCATTTGATGGATAAGGAAGGGTGAGACCACCGGAGAAAGGAATCTTGGGTGTTTTCTCATAATAACCCAGAGCCTAATGTACTAAACAATTTTGGGGTAGCTAAACCTTTAATTTACAAAGTTTCACTGATTGCGTCTGCTATTTGCATACATTCAACCCATAAAGAATCACTATTAGGGAGAGGTATGTTTAGAACGTCTTTTCTAGGTAGCAATTTGTTAAGTGAATTATCAGTGTTTTGCAACAGTAATCTGGTTGCCAAACATCAAAAGGTTACGGACTCCCAAGTTGGGGTGGTAACAGAATCTCAAAAATTCCCCTTGTGAATGTAAAAAAAACAGTGTGTTGGGGAAAATGTACTGATCCAAAGAACCACTGCCTATTCCCAAAGAAACTTACACAAATAAACTTTACTTTTTAAATTGAGTTCTGTTTCCTTTAACCACATGCGTGCGGCGATTATTTTTGCTCTGTGCAGCTTTTTTCTAAAAGCCGCGTTACATGACTAGCTCAGCTCGTCATCAGCAGCGAAGGGGTTAAGGAAAACAGACGTCATTTTTAAAAAAAAGTTTTCTTTCTAAATATGTAATGACCGGCATGGTAGTCCGCTCAGCCCAGCAGGCCACCAATCCGGTGTTATCTGCAATTAATACTTTTCTCATGAGTATTGATGAGGTAGGTCGGATTGCGACTCATTCCGGATCTCTTATTTTGTGAACTGACCTATTTGTACATAGGTCAGTTTGCAAAATAATATTCGATTTGGAAATGGCGATGCACAAGTAGCGACCATTTTTTGCGAATGATTAATTTGTACATCAGGCTGCTTGTCTTTTAACACCTTGGCTGCTAGGCGTTTTCCCCCCCTGTGCTGGAAATTGCTTTTTTACTTTATTTATGACGAGCTCAGCTCGTCATCAGCACAGCTCAACTGTGCATCATGACGAGCTGAGCTCGTCATGAGCATCGAAAGGGTTAAAAGTATGGTTTCTTTACTGAGAATGCTTGTAACTCCTATACCTTTCATGAAAAAGTAATACCAATTAGAAATGCCTTTATTGTGAGATTTTTCAAAGAAATATATGCATTGGCTCAAAAGATGCAATAACTCAACATTGGTTCACGTGTCCTGTTTCAACCACATTAAGTTCCACTATGGTGGTAGAACTGTGTACTCTTTGCTCCGCTAGGAATCTTTTGATCACCTGGATAGAATGAATCTGGTTTTTGTTTGTACCCCTAGTTTAAGCAGCAATAGCTGACAAGTGTACGCCTAAAGAAGTTTAGCTAAGCTTAAAGTATAGTCAGTGTTAGAAGTATCTTGCTATTGCAGATTTGTCTTTTTTTAATTTTCTGGAAACTATTGCGGGTACAATACCTAATATATCTTTTCCATTTTAGACCATAACGCTTCCTAGTACAACGTCTGTTTGGGGAGTTTATATTTAGCATTTTCTCCGGCAGTTTTAAGTGACTGAATGTAACTATATCACGAGCCAAGCTGTCAGCTGCATTTTCTTTGGACTGATGTAAAATATCTTTGCTCCTTGCTGGCCATGTACATTGAAATCTTGAGTATTTTGCCTCGTGCTGTCTGCATCACATCTGGTGTGGCCACTTCTGTGCCATAAGAACTAGTGTTATACTGGAGACTTTGAACTTTTCTGTTATCGTTCGTATTGGCGGAGAAGCGTTCGCAAATGTCCCATACCAGCTTATTTCTGGTGCATCCTCCTCTGACCGAGGATGGGAATACCTCAATGCAGAGTGTTGACACTTTTTGTTTTCTGCATTTGGAAAGAGGTCTACCTTGCATGGGCTCCACTGTGAAAACATGTCTTGAACTGACTGTTTTCGATCCCGCTCGTGAAATGTACTTGTCGCCTGCTTAATTTATCCATCTGCTGGAACAATTTCTATCCTTGGCATGACTGGACACAGTGAGAATATCTCTTGCAACTGTACACCAGCAAATCTCCTGTGCTAGCGTAGAAAGTGGGTATGAGACCGGTTGTTTAGGTAGCACATTGCAGTTGTATTACCTGTCAACATTTGAATACAATTGTTGAGGATCTGACTGTGAAAAGCTTCAGTGCTAGAAAGGTAGTCAAGGGCTCTAGGAAATCTGAGTTTTACTGTGTCATGAGGTGACAATGGTCTTCTCGAAAGATGTTCAATGTGAGCAACCCATCCTACATGTGACGCATCTGTTTTTGAGATGACTTGTGGGACTAATTCTTTACAGGCCATGCTTGGGATAACCATTAGACCTTCCTAAACCCATGGCATTTCTGACTAATGATTGTCCACCCTTTCCTGCATAGGTCTCATATGCAATCTTGCTTGTGGAACCAAACGAATACATGAAGCTATCATGTCTAACCACGTCATAATCGTCCTTAACTTCAGAAACCTAGCCGCCTGGAAGAGGCAAATCGAATCCTGTGGTGCTTGCAGCCTTTTCATTATCAGTCAGCCGCTGCCGTCACTGGCAGATTCTGTCTTTCAGGAATGTCTTTTTACCTTAGGTGAGGGGGTGATTTGTTCCAATTGACTGTGAATCCCGGCTGAGGAGGTTCACCACTGGCTGCATATTTTCTTTGCATTGTTTGTGTGTGTTCGCCTTTACCATCCATTCATTACCTAGCATCCAAACAGACTCCAGAAGGTATTCGGAAATCATGTGGGTGCTGCATGGGGTTTTGATGCCATCTACATGCATATAACATAAACTGTGAGATGTCTGCTGGTGGACAGACTTTAATTTTGAACCAGTTCCAAAATGAATCAAGAATCAAACGAATAAATAATGATCTGAGGTAGGAAATGGCAACTAGTGTGAGGAACCAGCCAATTAGGAATACAGTGAGCAAATTGGAAGAGATCTGGATGAGCGAGGACAGAGAAGGGGAGCATTTAAAGTAAAGGCCAAGAAAGAAAAAAGGAGATAGGACAGGAATGATCGCCAGCACTGTGAATTGAGAAGAAGAGGTGTCCTGTGAAGAGAAGATATCTGAAAGAAACAGGTTAGTGTTAGATTCCCTACCTTAGAATATCCCCAGGCGTCAGACTGGATCCCGAAAGTTTTGCGTAGCAGTACCCCTGCGCGTCGGTAGGCATAGTCTGTGGCTCCGCCGTCTGCGTCGTTGGCGCCGGGATGACCTTGTTGGAGTACTTACACACCGCTCTCGTGCGCTGACATCCGTTCTTCTTTTTTCCACGCCAGCAAGCGCAGATCCAAACTTTTTCGATCTTTTTGATCCTGTTTCGAGTCGTTAAGACTATCAGGGCCAGTAGGGATGCCCGGGTTCAAGCCCTGTGCCGATTGCAACCGACTAATGTCGGTTACTGACCCCCATCGCCGGTGTCTGTATTGCCTTGGGGCCGACCATGATGACAAGTCGTGCCCCGTTACCAGGCCTTGACGTTGAAGGCTAGGCAGGAGCGGTCCCGTAAGCGCCTCGAGCTCCGGCAGTCGGCCCCGCGCCGTTCACGGTCCCGGTCGAGGAGGAGGTCGAAGGACCGGTCGCGTGGCCACAGTCATCGCAGCTCGATGAGTCGACACCATTCGTCGGGCTCCAAGTCCTCCAGGAAGAGGCACAAGAAGTCGAAGAGACGACACCCCTCTTCTGACTCCCCCTGACGCTCGCGCCATGTGGCCGGGGATTCAGGCGACTCCGTCGGAGCCACAGGCGCCGCGTCCAGCTCCACACCCGCCTGTCCCTGGGCTGAACGCGACGCCGGCGGAGAACGACGCCATCCTCATAGCCATGAGGTCGCTCTCTCCTCCGTTGGGTCCTGCTGTGGCGCCTTCGGGCCCCGCGGTCCCGTCAGGTATCCCAAGCGGGCCGGAGGCTTCGGCCCCGGCGCCGTCCCCGATCTCCCCCTCGATCCGGTTCCGGCGTCGGAACGGCGTCACTCGACGCCGCATTCGGCGCCGAGAGAAGAGCAATTCTTCAACGACCCATCCCCATGTACCTGTCTACCAGGAGATGGAGGGCGAGGAGGATTGGGAGGGGTCTGGGCACAGGAGTGCCAGTCATTTTAGGACTGGGCAGGTGAGCTAGGGGAGGCCAGTGGTTTGGACACTTCGCCCGACACTGGATTTGTCTCCCCTCCTACCGTGGCTACGGAGGAGGGGGCTGCCTATAGTGTGGTGTTGACGAGGGCAGCCAAGGCCTTGGCTCTTGAGCTCCCCCTTGCGGCCGTGAGGACTAACCTCCTCACTGAGGTCCTCAAACCCTTAGGCAAGCTCTTCGAAGCCTCTACTGCCATTCAATGAGGCCCTTACTGATGTTCTGTTGGGCACTTGTTCCAGGCCCACTACAGGTCCCCCTGTAAATAGGAACGTGGCCAGACGCCACCGCCCGGCCCCGGGCGACCCTAGCTTCCAGTCCACCCACCCCACTCCCGAGAGTCTGGTTATCCAGGCCTCTAACTCCCAGACCGCATTCCCGTCAGCTCCTCCTGATCGGGAATCCAAAAGGTATGAACAGTTTGGAAAGAAGATGTTCTCCTCACTCAGTTTGGGGTTGGGGTCGGTCAACACCGCTTGCCTTTTGGGCCGTTTAACCCACTCTCTGTGGGACACTGTCGCTGACGTGCTGCCGACTTGCCCAGAGGAGGCCCGGGTAAAGCTTGCCCAAACCCTTGAGGTGGGGCGAGATGCGGAACAGCACTCTATTCGTTGTGGACTGGATACTACGGACTTGCTAGGCAGGACGATTGCGACAACGGTGACGGTTTGCCGCCACGCCTGGCTGAGGTCCGCTAACTTTTCGGCTGATGTCCAGAACACCCTCATGGACATGCCGTTTGATGGCTGTCGCCTCTTTGGCGACAAGGCAGACAGTGCGCTTGAGCGCTTTAAGGACTCCAGGGCTACGGCCTAGTCCTTGGGCCTGTCAGGCCAGCGCCAGCAGACGTCTGCCTTTCGCCCCTTTCGTGGCCAGGGAAGGGGCGCCCCCACACGTCCTGCCAGCCACAGGGCGCAGACTAACATCCAGCGCGGCGGCGGACGTGGTAACCGCCATGGCTGTGCCAGGGGACAGCGGCGAGGCAAGTCCACATCCACCACCTCAGCATCCGCCTCAAAGCCTTCCTAGTTCGAGCTGTCAGGCCCATTCAACACCAGTGGGGGGCAGGGTTCGTCATCACCTCCTCCACTGGCGTACCATCACTTCAGACAGATGGGTGCTGCAAATCGTCCGAAGGAGCTACTCCCTCCCCTTCGAGGCGACCCCTCCAGCCATGCCACTGCAGTACCACCGCGTGACGGGGGATCACTTGCAACTTCTGCAAGAGGAAGTTACGGCCCTCTTGGCCAAGGGAGCCATCAAGTAGGACGTGGATGTTACTCCCACTACTTTCTGGTTTCCAAGAAGGGTAAAGGGGGCCTACGCCCTATCTTGGACCTGCGGAACGTCAACGGCTTCCTCCGGAAGGAGAAGTTGAAGATGCTGACTTTGGCTCAGGTCTTAGCAGCCCTAGACCCTGGAGACTGGATGGTGGCGTTGGACTTGCAATACGCTTATTTTCACATCCCCGTCCTGCCGGCCCACCGGCGCTATCAGCAGTTCACTGTAGGCCACGAGCACTCTCAGTTTACCGTTCTTCCCTTCGGCCTTACCAGCGCCCCTCGGGTGTTCACGAAAGTGATGGCGGTGGTCGCAGCTCATCTGCGTATATTAGGGGTGTCAGTCTTCCCCTATCTCGACAACTGGTTGTTGAAGGCGGGCTCTCCCCAGACAGTCGTCAGCCACCTCCAGACTACGGCCGACCTCCTGCACCTGCTGGGGTTCTCCATCAATGTGCCAAAGTCACACCTGTGTCCCTCAGAAACTCCTCTTCATCTGAGTGGTTCTGGACTCGGCGGGGTTTCGGGTTTATCCTCCCGAACAGCGGGTTTGGGATATTCAGGCTCTGATTCCGATCTTTCAGCCTTTATCCCGAGTCTCGGTCAGGTTGACGCTGCGGCTTCTGGGGCTGATGGCCTCCTACATCCTTCTGGTGTATCACGCCCGGTGGCGGATGCGGGCTCTGCAGTAGGACCTGAAGTTTCAGTGGGTCCAGCATCAGGGCAACCTCTCCGACCACGTCCTGATCTCAGAAGGCATTGCGAGACAGTTGCAGTGGTGGCTCCCGGACCGGGATTGGGTCAACGGCAGATCCCTCGCCCTATCCCAACCGGAGCACGTAGTGGTGACTGATGCGTCGCCCTGGGCTGGAGGGGCGACATGGGAGAGGCATAGATCAGAGGCCTCTGGTCTCCGGCGGAGTCCCGGCTCCACATCAACCTTCTGGAGCTGCGGGCGATCCGACTTGCACTGAAAGCATTCCTCCCCTCTGTCCGGGGGAGTGTAGTGCAGGTGTTCACGGACAACACCACGGCCTTGTGGTATTCCAACAAACAGGGCGGGCGGGTCGTGGACCCTGTGTCAGGAGGCTCTGCGCCTCTGGCAATGGCTGGAACATCAGTGCATGACCCTGGTGGTTCAACACCTGGCAGGTTCTCTGAACGCCAGGGTGGACAAACTCAGCCGTCGGTGCATGATAGATCATAAATGGCGTCTGAACTCGGACGTGGCGCAAGGCCTCTTTCAGCAGTGGGGAGAGCCTTGGTTAGATCTATTCACCACCGAAGAGAACGCGCAATGTCATCAGTTCTGCACGTTGGAATTTCCAAGGCGGCAGTCGCTCGGAGACGCTTTTCGTCGCGAGTGGAGCTGCGGTCTGTTGTATGCCTTTCCGCCTATACCACTTCTGCCCAGAGAGCTGAAGAAGATCAGGCGAGACCTGGCCCAAGTCATCCTTGTAGCTCTGGACTGGGCACGAAGATACTGGTATCCCGAGCTACTCAGCATGTCAGTCGATCCCCTGATTGGTCTGCGTCTTCGGGAGGACCTACTGTCGTAGCAGCAGGGGACGGTCCTCCACCCGAACCTGTCCAGCCTCCACCTCCATGCGTGGAGGTTGAGTGGCGGCAGTTGATGCCATTTGACTTGCCTCCTGAAGTCTGTGATGTGATTCTGGCAGCCAGGCGTCCCTCCACAAAATTGGTAGACGCCTGCAGGTGGAATAAATTTGTGGCATGGTGCACAGCAAAGGCTGTGGATCCCCTTTCTGCCCCCCTTTCAAAGGTTCTCTTCTTTCTCTTGCCCAGCAGGGCTCTGCTCTGGGCACTATCAAGGGCTACCTTTCTGCCATTTCAGCCTTTTTAAGGCTACCTGATCAGCCTTCTCTTTTCAAGTCCCCGGTTGTAAATAGATTCTTGAAGGGCATCACTCACATGTTTCCTCCTGTTCCTTTTGTGTTGCCTCAGTGGGACTTGAACCTTGTTCTTACTTATTTGATATGCGCTCCTTTTGAGCCACTTCACAATTGCCCTCTTCGTCTTCTCACTCTTAAGACTGCATTCCTGGTTGCCATCACCTCTGCCAGGAGAGTGAGTGAGCTCCAGGCTCTTTCCTCTAAACCTCCTTTCCTTTCTGTCCATCCGGACAAAGTTGTGTTGCGGACGCGACCCTCTTTCCTGCCCAAAGTAGTCACAGCCTTCCACATCTGGCAGTCCATCACCTTGCCTGCCTTCTTTCCGCCTCCGCATCCCTCGGAAGAGGAAGAGAGGCTCCACCGTTTGGACCTAAAACGTGCACTCTCATTCTATCTGGATCGCACAGGCCAGTTCCGGGTGGATGACCAACTTTTTGTTGGGTACGTGTGCGCTAAGAAAGGTCGGGCAGTGCACAAACGGACCATCTCTCGTTGGGTATTCCTGTGCATCAAGGCGTGCTTTTCTTTGGCTAAAAAGGAGCCTCCTGTTGAGCTGAGGGCCCATTCCACCCGGGCCACGGCGGCTACTACTGCCCTGGGTCGGGGAGTCCCCTTGCAGGACATCTGTCAGGCAGCTACGTGGGCCTTTCTGCACACATTCGCAAGACACTACTGCCTGGACAGCCAAGTCCAGAGAGATGGCTTTTTCGGCCGTTTCATTCTCCAGGACTTTCTGGTGTGATTATTGGTTTGCAGACCCACCACCGGGGTTGGTATTGCTGGGGTATCTATTCTAAGGTAAGGAATCTAATAAAAACCGGTTTCTTTCAGATGCACAAATTACTTGCCTTCGGTAACGATATATCTGTAAGAAACAGTAGTTATTATTACATTCCTTACCGCCCCACCCATCCTCCCCGTTCTGCGAACCGATATCTAGAGTTAAGGTCATCCCCTTTCAGGGCCCTAGTTTCATGGCACCAGTGTTGGTTTTTACCATGGCTCTGCGTTTCTGGCGCGGAAAAGCTATGTATAAGAACTGACGTCAGCGCGAGGGCGGCGTCTACTCCAGCGACGTCATCCCGGCACCGACGACGGACGCGGAGCCGCAGACGACGCCTCCTGACGCGCAAGGGTACTGTTAGGCAAAAGTTTCTGGATCCGGTCTGACGCCTGGGGATATTCTAAGGTAAGGAATCTAATACTAACTACTGTTTCTTACAGATATATTGTTACCGAAGGTAAGTAGCTTGTGCTTTAGGGCCCAAGTTTCATGGCACCAGTGTTGGTTTTTATCATGGCTCTGCGTTTCTGGCACGGAAAAGCTATGTATAAGAACTGACGTCAGCGTACGAGGGCGGTGTCTAAGTACTCCGACGTCATCTCGGCGCCAACGACGCCGACAGCGGACGCGGAGCCGCAGACGACGCCTACCGACGTGCAGGTGTACTGCTACGCAAAACTTTCCGGATCCAGTCTGACGCCTGGGGATATTCTAAGGTAAGGAATCTAATACTAACTACTGTTTCTTACAGATATATTGTTACCGAAGGTAAGTAACTTGTGCTTTAAGGTTGTTGGAGGTGAAAAAACATTGAAGAGGTGCTAGTGATAGCCAGGAGGAGCAATGAGTGGACAGCAGCAATTTTTGAGCCAGCAGAAAAGGGATTACGGTTTTAGTAGCTGACAAGGTCAGAGGAACGTGTATTTGATTAATATTATACTTGCAAGATGGACAGGTGTGAGAGACCAGTGAGATGTACTGGCTAAAGACAGAGAAATCGAAGTGTGTATGTAGGAAAAGTAATTATGGCAAAGAAGATAGGAGACTCTTTAAGATGTAAGGAGTGGGGAGACGTCCAGGAACTGAACACAATTAGAAATCGTGTTGTGAAGGGCAAAACCGAATAAAGGAAGGGAAGAAAAATGTCAAGGTAAAAAAAAAAGTAATAGTCAAATGAGGTAACTGTTAATAGAAAAGAGAAGTGGATGGTAGACATCTTTTTGGAAATACCATCCAGTAGTGGAAAGGAAGAAAAGAAAGGGTTGCATGTCTTATAACATTTAATCCTCCACTTTGCTTCGTTGAAAATCTACTATATCTGTAAAGATAAACTGATGTTTACTTTGTCCAGTATTCACTTTGTGCCCATATCACTACATTTTACCATAAAGATTTTTTGGTTCATCCTAATTTTAATTTAATGACATTGTTATTATTGTTAGCTTTCACACTAACTAAAAATGTTGTTAAATTACACTTTTTAATTAAAGTAATCTGATTGCAACACTGAATCCAAGCTGAAAATAAATTACGATTTGTAAATGATTTTGGCTCTTAAATGAATACTGTTGGACCTGACCCTCTCGGGGTGCCCAAACGTGTTACCTTTACTCTTCCTGTTTTGTTGAATTCATTTTTGTTAGCATAAGAATTCTGCACACTTTACCACTGCTAACCAGTGTTAAAGTGCTTGTGCTCGCCTCTAAACATGGTAAAACTGACTTACACCCAATTAGCATATTTAATTTACTTGGAAGTATCTTGTGATGTGGTACTAGAGTGGCTCAGGGCCTGTAAATTAAAATGCTACTAGTGGGCCTGCAGTACTTATTGTGCCACCCGCTTAGATAGGCTGGGGATTCTTGGTGGTAATGGTCAGGAGAGGTCTGTTAACCTGTAGCTTACAGGGAGTCCACTCTTTAGAACCTTTTGAAGCAGGTTTGATCCCCAGAGTTTTAGTTACAGATTGTGCAGTAGGCGCAGTCAGCCAGAGTGCAGGGCCTCTTGGTGCAAATCAAACTTCCAGCTTGGACCCTTCTTCATCCTTAAGTTTCAAGCAGCAGATCTGAGAGGCTCTGCCCCTTTCAGATAGATATTCAAAGTTCTCTAGGTCAAGCTGGAGGGCACTCCTGTCCAATGGGGTGCAGTGCAACACCCCAGGGGATGACCACATCCTCTGAAGTGTGGCACTATATTCTCCCGGACAGCACCATTTCGCCAAAATTCAATGTAGCTGTTTTTTCAACAGAGAGAGAAGAGCTGGCTAAACACAGTTCCAGAAGGGTTAATCTCCATATGCTCCCTCCCCTTTCATCTGGAAATCCGGTCTTAAGCCTGCCATCTGGCTGCGGTCCGAGAGTAGGGCTGTAATTGGACCTGATTTACATTACCTGTACCCTCCTCTTTTTGAAGATGATGTTTTACAACCCTTCCCCCTGCCATAGCATTTCTATGAAATAGAGCCCAGTATGCCTCTCTGACCCCCTGGGCTTCTTATCACCTTATCAAACAATCAGTCGATTTGTAAAGCGCGCTACTCACCCACTAGGGTCTCAAGGCGCTGGGGGGAGGGGGAGTTGCTACTGCTCGAACAGCCAGGTCTTGAGTTGTTTCTTGAAGGAGAGATGGTCCTGGGTCCGCCGTAGGTGGGTGGGGAGGGAGTTTCATGTCGTGGCCGCCAGGTAGGAGAAGGATCTTCCTCCGGCGGTAGATCTGCGAATTCGTGGGACAGTGGCGAGGGCGAGGCTGGCGGAACGGAGCTAGCGGGTGTATGTAGAATGTCAGGCGGCTGTTGAGGTATTTGGGGCCCATGTCGTGGAGAGCCCTGTATGCGTGGGTGAGGAGTCTGAACGTGATCCTCTTGCTGACGGGGAGCCAGTACAGGTCTCTCAGATGGGCAGAGATGTGGCTGTGATGGGGAATGTCCAGGAGGAGTCGTGCAGAGGCGTTCTGTATCCGTTGAAGTCTTTTCTGGAGTTTGGCTGTGGTGCCAGCGTAGAGCGTGTTCCCGTAGTCTAGTCGGCTGGTTATGAGGGCCTGGGTGACCGTCTTCCTGGTTTTGGTGGGGATCCACCGGAAGATCTTTCGGAGCATGCGCAGGGTGTTGAAACAGGATGACGAGACGGCGTTGACTTGATTGGTCATCGTGAGGGAGGAGTCTAGGATGAATCCCAGGTTGCGTGCATGGTCCGTTGGCTTGGGGGCGGTGCCCAGGGCAGGCGGCCACCAGGAGTCGTCCCAGGCCGAGAGGGATGGTCCCAGGATGAGGACTTCCGTCTTGTCTGAGTTCAGTTTCAGACGGCTGAGCTTCATCCATTCCGCGACGTCTTTCATTCCTTCCTGGAGGCTGGCTGTGGCGGCGGTGGGGTCGTTAGTGAGGGAGAGGATCAGCTGGGTGTCGTCCGCGTAGGAGATGATGTTTAGGTTGTGTTGGTGTGCGAGGGGGCTCGTGTAGATGTTGAAGTGGGTGTGGCTGAGCGAGGAACCTTGCGGGACGCTGCAGATGACTTCGGTGGCCGCGGATCGGAACAGGGGGAGACGGACTCTCTGGGTTCTACCGGTGAAGCTCAAAGCAGCCTGGCATATCCACTTAACTGTTGCCAATCAGATCGGAGCACTAGAGGGCTGTATTTTTGCTTACTGACAAGAAAGTCTTATAACTTCTTGTCAATACATTTTGGGATAAATTAAACAATACCATATTGTTGGATTTATCAATACTATTATCTGAAGCCCTTGAATGATATTTTTATCACCTCCTTGACATTAGTTATTATTTAATAACTTATTGTCATGTCAACCTATGTGGCTAGAGATTAGAAATGGGAAAAATGACTTGAGAAATGTTTCTAACACCAGGGCTGGCTTGAGCTCTGGAGGTCTGTGGGTACCGCGCCCACAGCCACATAGAGGCTGGGAAGCTTACACGCTGCAGTGGCTAGGTAGCAACAGACGTAGCTGGAAGCCCCGACTGCGGAAATGAAAGGAGCCAAAGATGGATTGCGGGTGGCGAGGGACCAAGGAAAGGCCCAAGGACTTGGCCATAGGCCTGCTGTACTTAAAGCTCTGTCCAGAGCTGAATCCGCCTTGTCACCGAATAGACGGAAGACATCAAAGGGTGTGTCCACAAGAGACGCTTGGACATCCCCTGAAAAGCCAGCTGTCCTCAGCCAGGCATTGCGCTGTAAGGCCATTATCAAAACCGCTCTGCCCAGCCAGTCGGTGATATCCAGTCCATACAATGGTCTGCCTATTTATCTTGGCAGCCAGGCTTCCCTCCACGGTATTCGCCTGCCGTTGGAGCAAGTATGTGGCATATGGTACAGATAAACATGAGGACCCTCTGCACTTCTTTCTTAGGTCCTTCTGTTTATTATTTCCTTGGCCCGCAGGGCTGTGCTTTTGGCACCCTGAAAGAATATATCTCTGCAAATTTCAGCTTTTCTACGGTTGACGTACCAACCATCCCTTTTCCAATCCCCTCTTGTAAATAGGTTTCTGAAATGTCTCCAACACATGTTCCCACTATCATCTTTTATTATGCCTTATTGGGAGCTTAATTTGGTTCTTACTTTCCTGATGTGCGCTCTATTTGAGCTGCTTCATAACTGTCCCCCTAGACTTTTCACCATCAACACAGCTTTTCTTGTGGCAGTAACATCTGCCAGCGAATCACAGCGCATCTTCTGTATCTGACTTTCTATCCGTACAAGCTGGTCCTTTGGAACCAAGCTTCCTTCTTACTGAAGCTTGTAACCCTGTTCCACGTAGGCCAGTCCATCACCTTGCCTCTCTTAATGTTACGCCTCATTCCTTGAAAGATGAGGAGAGACTTCACCGGCTGGACACAAAAAAAGTGTGGTCATTCTACATTGACTGTATGAAAGAGTTTGTGTGGATGCTGAACTCCTGTTGGAGGGAGGTAAAGAAATGAAGTGTCTCCCAATGGATTGTGCTCTGCATAGCGATCTGCTATGCATTTGGCCAAAAAGCAACCCCCTCGGGGCTCGCTTTCTCATTCTACCAGAGCCAAAGCTGTGACCAATGTATTAGCAGGTAGAGTTCCGGTCCTGGATATCTGCCAGGCAGCTACCTGGGCTTCATTGCACATGTTTACCAAGCTCTACTGCCTGGACAGTCAGGTCCATCAAGACGGACACTTTGCCAATTTGATACTGCAGGACTTTCTACTCTTAATCTGTTTCGTAGACCCGCCTCCAGGGAAGTATTGCTTGGGTATCCATTCTAAGATATGGAATCTGCGGCTAGAAGTCGCTATCAGATAAACAGATTACTTACCTTTGGTATCGACCTAATCTCGTAGAGACTATCTAGTTTTAGATTCCTTACTGACCATCCCATTCTCCTGGTTCTGCGAAAAGATTATGATGCAAAGAGTTTTTCACCTTTTCAGTGCCTTTGCTTACACGTCCGTGTTCTTTGTGGCACTTGGGCTTCTGGCGTGGAAAGTTGTGAAAAGAAACTGACAGCACAGTTGAGTGGCACCTATATAGGCAAAACACATGTCACTTCCGGTGCAGACGATGCCACGCAGAGTCAAATGGTGCCACTGGGGTACTGTTTACGAAAAGTTTCCATATCCAGTCTGATGACTGGGGATTATTCTAAGGTAAGGCATCTGCGGCTGTATCCTGTACCAGATAAAGCGTTACCAAACGTAAGTAACTTGTTCTTCAGATTCCCATCACATAAATGGGTTATGAGCCTGCACTACATGGGTTTCAAATACTTGCAAAAAAAATTGCTTTTGAAACAGATGGTTTGCATGTCATGAGATCCTCCTGGCAAATTAGACGTACTATTGAGGATTTCCGTGCCGGTGTAGATGAATTGGCCTGGGGGCAAATGGACCATTCCAGCATCCTTCTATTTCCTCAGTAGGCTCACTGTTACGGTTCCCATTCCAGTCACTGTCTTCTGCAGTTGGGGGTTGGTTTGAACATTTTTGCCAGGCCTAATTTTGGTTTTCAGGCTGGTCCTGGCCTGGCCTTTTTTTGCATATTATTCTGAACATCTAAGGTGCTTTTGCTGTATTGCCAGATAGGAAAGGGTGTTCCACCTTTCTGCAACCACTGTATGGCACATTTCTTCCCATTATATTTTGCCTTTATGTTTTCCGAATTGGTTACATTTATTATTTATTAGTGTTAAGGTCTAGCTACACTGCTTTTGGCATACGTAAGTTGTGAACCCTGCTTGTGACTGTGTAAGTAATAGAATTCTTTATTTAGATATAACACAGATATCTTTAAAAGAGGGTTACATAATTAACATTATATACAACTTGTTAAAAATGAAAACAGCAAAACAGTCGGTAAGCCAGCCATAGTAAGAATAAAGGTCTTTCGCAACCTCGGCCTCGTAGGTCCGTAAAAATGTTGTTGTTTTTTTTTTTCTTTTTTTGTTAGAACAAAAGTAAAAACCTAATAAACAGGGAACTTCACTCCTTTTTCTTTACTCTCGCTGACTTGGATATCATACATGTGGAGTGGTGTGGCTCACTGGTTAGAGGCGGCAGACCCGGAAGCAGAGAACAGCCCGGGACCAGGGTTCAATTCCCGACGCGGCAGGGTCGTGGACCAGGGTCAGCGGACTCGATAATTCTCGCCTCGGTGCCTACTCTAACCAGGGATCACACTCGGCAACTCTGGGCATTAGCTTGCCTCATCTCTACAACGGCCCCCCACATTCGCCGGGGATGCCTGGTTTCACCTTGGAGATACCCAGTAGGGACCATTTCACAGGGATAGCCAGGACGGGTTCCCCAGCGGTCTACAGCGCCACAACGCCTCAGGGCAGCAGTGCGCTTTACAAGAGCACATACATTACATCTAAAAGACAACCCAATTTTCCTAGGGGTACTACTCATATTCCTTTCGATTCATCCCCCTAGAAGTTTGGGATGTATCATAGGGATCATTAAGTGGTAAAAAAGAAAAAGAAAGAAAATAAGAGGGAGGATTTAGCTGGACTTCTTTAACTTGAAATTGCGAAATGCTTGCTGGATGAACTTTGTTAGTCTTATATTTAAGTCAGTGTTTTCAGAGTTCAAAGCCACAATAATGGCTTGCCTGCAAGTTCGGGCGCCCAGCCTGTTCCATTCGGCTTTTAGTTTGCACCTACATTGGAAGTTAAAGGCTGGGCAAAGGCAAACCACATGTAACAATGTTTCGGCTGTTGTACCGCACCCTCTGCAGGTTAGATCTTCCGCCGTGCGTCTCCAGGGGGGTAAGTCTTGCAGAAAACGCCAGTCACCCATTCTAATAGCTATAAGGCTACGTTTTAGATACAGTGAGTATGTGCAGGAAAGATAAGCGGCGGGAAGTAGCTGACTATAGGAGTTTACAAGGGCCCAAGAATGGCTGCGTTTTTAAAAAAGTGCTTTGTAATAAGTGATCTCATTCTTACACATTTTTTATGGCAATTTTAAACGCTGTCTGACTAGGGTTAAGAGCCCATAGGTCGCCTGCTGACATTTGTTGGATGTAGTCCTTGAAGGGGCGACCAAACGTTCCTCCTGGGTTTTTTTGGGAGATTTCTAGCCAGACTAAGGATTCCAATGAGTCTGGGTCAGCCTGTCTCAGCTTGTGACAGAGGTTTAGGTATGCACCAACATTGAGAACCTCATAGTTTCGTAGCCCCATCTCCAATCTTATCTGTGCAGCAGATGCAGAAGTAGGCAACTGGAGGACCTTTTTATAGATTTTGGTGGTATGTTGTTTTAGGGCCGTATTCAGTTTACCCTTAAATGTCTCTATCCCGTATGATAGGGTGGGTACGGTTTTCGCTCTCAGGACTTCCAAGAGGGACGAGAGAGTTGGACCTGAGAGATTTTTTGAAAGCTTAGTTAGAGATACTGCAAGAGTCGTGGCTTTAACTGCTATCTCATGGCGCTGTTTTAAAAGGTTGCCCCTTGAGTCCAGGTGGACGCCAAGATATTTATACGATTGACCTGTCGCGAGGCTTATGTTTTTTAAAGGACCACCCACCGCCAACATATTGTTTCTTCCCATAGGGGACGACTTGAGTTTTCTTTAAATTGACTTCTAATTGAGTCGCTATAGTATAACGAAGCAGTGTGTCAGGAAGCCTTTACAGCCCGACCCTGGTGAGGCTGAAGAGAACAAGGTCATCGGCATATAACAGATTGCTGAGTGCCGTGCCTCCCACCTTTGGAGGATGACTATTGGTTTCATCCAGGTTCAACGACAGATCTGCTATGAACAGGTTAAAGAGCAGGGGGGCCAGCACGCATCCCTGCTTAACACCTCTCGTTGTCATAATTTTCCGCAAGGGATGCGTTCCGGACCCTAACTACACTCGGACCCAGGTGGGAGAGTGAAGTTGAATAATGGCCTCCAATAGTTTGTCAAGGATCCCCCACTTCCTGAGTTTTTCCCATAAAGCCGCCCTAGGGACCCTGTCAAATACTGTTTTGAAATCGACAAAGCAGCCTAGCACTGTTAAATTGTATTTTGTGTTCCTGATGTTGACTGCATATACATATCCTCATCAGGTTGTCTATTTCTGCACATTCAAGCTCGTTCCTTTCTATTGTTATTATCGATGTGTTCTCCACAGGCTGTGTTATTGCGCACTGCATTTTTTTTGTTCTTGCAGTAGACTTTTATTGAAATTCTCAGGTGTTTGTCATCACCCTTCAGCAAGCTGCCATTTGAAATATTCAGCAGGCTATATTTTCCTGCAGGCAAATGTGTAACATATTTGTGACACCGAGAGCACGCACCTTCTAACAGATGTGATCACAGCTATATTTGTGGAAGAGCAGCCGGATCAAATTTTTGACGTGCTGGCAGATAAAGCTTACCAGACGAACATCTGATTCCTGAAAAACAAAATACAATATGTTGGCAATCACGAGGAAAAAAAATACATGCTGTGCAGTTTTCCATCAGGGAATTGAAGATAACTAGAAATAAGACCCAGAAAATAAAGATGAAAGCACTGGAAGATGAGAAAGCGGCAACATATTTTGAGAATAAGTTGCTAATTAGAAATATCTCAATTTGGAGATTTTTTATTAGATCCGATGTGCGTATTGATTTAAGAGGCAGGGCGTTGCAATGTAAATGGAATACCAGAGTCTGGAAATGTTTACAATATATGGGGGCTGCCATTACACAAGAGCCTGTCTTGTTTTTAATGAGTTTGCTAAACGACCACATGCCAGCAGCGCAACCAATTGATTACGTCCCGCCTCAGTGTCAAGTGCAGAACAAATTTACGCACATATTGAGGGGAATGCCTTATTCGCCTTCGTGCTGGGTACTAAGGCTCCCCCGCAATGCACGGAAATTGAATCGCAGCGCGCGTGCAGACAAACCTCCGGGCGCGCGATACCCTCGTGAAAAGAATGCCTGTACCGGAACCCCCAGCCGCGCGACGCCCTCGGGGAAAAGAAGACCCGTACCGGAAGCTCCGCGCGGTCAGAAGGCGGTACCAATGAGATCTGACTTGGCGGGAAAACGTCTGTGTCTAGCTGGCCTAGCAGCAGCGACGGGTTTAGGAGCCGTTGGGCCGAAGGCGCTCAGGGGACAGAACCCGCCAAGGCTCTGAGGTGGAGATGCTTGCCTTGGAAGTGTTATTGGGCATATTGCGTCGTGCTGCTGAAGGGGCCGTTTTCTTAAACACTTGCGGAAGAGTCGATGCATCATTTTGCCCTATTGCTGGTAACGGCGCGTTCAGTCATTATCCTTAATTGCTCTATGAGTAGAATTCTTCGCTGTTTATCTGATTGATTCAGGCCGCTTGGCTGTAATCAAGAAAATGTAATGCCATACTGTATTTGCTGTTATTATTTTTGACATCAACTGTCCTTGGGATTTCAGTTAAGATATTGATATCACACATTTTAATGTTTTAGAAGAGTTAAGTGGGAGATAAAAACAAAAATTCCTCTTCCCCCACCCTCAAACAGGGCCATTGCTGAGGGACAGCTGCCCCGGGCCCAGCCCATTAACGTGGGGCCTAGCACCAGTGCTTGCCCCTGACCTGGGCCTCGTATCTATGGTTCAAAACTGGGGAGGCCTAAGGCATAGCTTCCAAGGTTTCAGATTGCTTAAGTGTGACATTTTCATAAATCCAGTATAATTATGGGTGACATTCAATGACTATGAGTGACACTTTGCTGCTAGCAAAATTCAGCAATGATAGGCTAGGGAAACATATAAATATCAGCAATTGCACCCATTTGAGCAACAAGAAGCTCTAATAAGTTCTTAAAAATGCTGCATATCACCAGAAATGGAAGGGCACTAGGACTGTGTGAGAACCATACTTTCTGCAAATGAGTCTCATCATGTTCCATAACCCCCGTCTACCCCCCCTTCCCCTCCCCCCACAAACACAGGATAGACCTTCTATGGGTGGACTCGAGCAGAATCGCGTGCCTCCCTCTGCATAAACTGATCACACAATGCTGAGAAGCCCCTACACGAACCGAGGCAAACCACAACAACAAATGCTAGGCTGGAGCTCTGCTGTCTTTCTCAGGCAAGCCTCAGTCCCAGCATCATGTCTGTTTGCATAGTATCACACGTTTTACTGCCTGCCATGCTCCTGCTTGAAACAGGGCAGCAGGCAGCTGACCATCATGACCACGCACTACTATCACAATTATAGGGAATAGACTTGCAAATGTAAATCGTAGCACATTTCCCCTGACAACAAACAGCTAAAGTGTTTTCATAAAAGGTAGCGAGTGCATTCCATCCAGCAATAGTGTGGGTTGAAACTGAAGCGCTTAGAAGTGTTCACAACCATTCTGCCTGGTGTACTGTTAGAACTCCAATTGAAATATGAAATAAGAAACTGGGGGCACAAGCAGCAATTGTAATTGAAATCATTCTGCAGTGTCACTTTATGGTACCAACAAACACCAGCAGCCTGCAATTCCCTGATCGCGCGCTGCAGTTCATTATGTTAACTTTATCTCACAGAGGCTGGTACTTCCACCGGGGCCGTCCGTAGCGTCTCAAGGAGTGTGGCGATGACGGCTCCTATAATTACTATGGCAGAGTCTCTCTGCAAGGCAGTGGCCAGGCTGCAGGCTAAATTAGGCCGCGAGACCCCGCAGGCCACCGTAATTCGGGTTTGCTGGCCGCTTCAGTAATAGCCTTGCAGGCTGGCTGTCCAATGAGTCCCAGGTACAGCCGTCCAGTGATGCACAGATCCTGTCCTGGGGCCGCTGGAACCCAGGTCACTCACTCCTCTCCGACTCCCTCAGCTCCGGGGCTATTTAATTGTGGGGTGTTGAGTAAATTCTGGAGTTGGCTGCTCTCTCTCTACAACAGGCTGCCAGGCTCAGGCCATTTGGTTTTCAATGTCGCCCCCCCCTTAGTCCAGGCTGCCTGTGAGTCCTGTGTTTGTCCCGACTTCTGGCAGAAGGCCGCAACCAGTCAGTTTGACACTTTTCAGTCACTGACTCTGACGACGTTCGCAACACTCCCTAGGGCCAAAGGGGCTCCGCTTTGCAATATTGACAATGTCATCAATACATTATAATCACCACGCGCAGGCGACCCAGCCGGCTCCTGGACGCTGCAATCACTAGAATCAGCAGAGCTTCGAGCAGCATGATTCCTAACTGCGCCACCCTCAAACCAGTCAGGGCCGGGCTTCCTCATAAACTCCCTGCGGCAACGCGGGCCAAACTATGAGTTAATGTATCAAACAACAACGTGAGAGTGGCCCCGGCTGTCTCCGGCCGTGATGTCAGGCTGTCTCACTCAGAGCTGTGTGGCGCTGCGGGAGTTATTCATAAAGATACATTGTAAAACGCTAAACCTGCCAGCCAGTGCTTTAGGTCAGCTGGAGGGCAGACCCGAACTTAGCCTGCAGCGGGAGCAGGGCAGGCACCCACAGGCAGCGCTCTGCCAACTGCTGTGCCCCAAACTCAGTGCCAATGCTACATTGACAGCTGACACCTATGAAGATATGCGTGACAACGCATTTCCGTGCGGTGATGCGGAGCACCACACTAAAATGTGCTACAGTCACGCATAATGGGTGATACTTGGCAGGACTGCTAAGGGAGGGGAGTCTCTCTCCTGGACCTTGAAGGCATGTGTAGTGCTGGGAGAAACCGGTCGAAGGGGCCCACTTCCCCCAGAGCCTTGCAGCACTGCCCATCTGTGGTGTTGTCTGCCCAGGGGAACATTCTTTACAACACAACTTTTACCGCGCAGTGCCTTTACGACGCAACTTTTACAACGCAAACCATTACAACGCATTGCGCTGGGGGGCGCTCTAGGATAGGGAATAGGTTTAATGTACTATCCAACACCTTCCCTACTAACCACGGGGACTGGAGTTGGAATAGTAAATTAAATTATTCACTATCCAGCGCCCCAAAGCACTATGCATTGTAAAGGCATGCGTTGTAAAAACCGCGTTGTAAAGGCATGCGTGGTAAAAGCATGCGTTGTAACGTCATACATCCGTCTGCCCACAGTGTGCCCCACCACTTTGATGTTGGTATTCTGCTGCCTTGGCATTCGGCAGCCCTGGCAGGGGGCTCCTAAGATCAACTATAAGCATAAAATTCCCCTAGGGGGGCCCTTCTCCACTGGGCCTCACACTCCCACACCATAGCTGTAAGGTTCATCCACATTTTGCAGGTTTGATCTGTAAATGTGGATCCTTCCCATTCAAAGGCACTATATGGGGCCATTGTCCTACAAGCATCTCTCACTCTTTAACCCCTTATGAGCTGGGAAAGCAAGGCTTATAAGTGGCAAGCAGGGATGCATTGCAGCACAGGAGGGCTTCTGAACTATGCAGGTTCAGGAGCATCTTCAGCTATTATGATGCCAACAGCCTTGAATGAGTGAATGAAACCCATTTTTTGTTTTCAGTTTTATAAAACCCACACAGTACTTTAAGGAGCACATGTGCAGGTGTCTCCAAAGGCACAACACTTTTCTCTGAAATGGTAGTGGAAAACTGGCACCCTACTCAGCCCTTCATGCGATTGCTGGGGACTATGGCTACAAGACGCAAGAAAGGGGATGCACTCCTCATGTGCCATGCAACACCACACCATGGATGTCAGGCCAGGGCAGTGGGACCATGGCCCTTGTAGCCCTAGACAATAGCTGAAAGGCCCTTGGGATGGAACCTCCCTTCTCCTAGGCCTCACAGCTCTAGATCATGGTGGGGTGGTCTGGGGGGGGGGGGGGGGGGTGTACACCCTTCCCATGGGCTTGCAGCGCTACACCATTGTTACGAAGCCTTTTGAAAAGGAATCCCCTATTCCGGGTCCCTTCTAATGGGTCCCTCCACACTAGACCATAGTCATGAGGCCTAGGGAAGTATGGGCCTATACCATACGCCTTATATACACAGTGAAGCTTTGCAAGGGCTTGGGGAGGGCCTCTCCCACCTAAGCCTCGCTGCCATGGTACAGTACTACAAGGCCCATGGGTAGTGGGCTCCCTTCCCTACTCCTCTCGGAGCTGCACTCTGGTGTTATATGGTTACATAGGCCTTGGGCGAGGAACACCATCATTTTACATGTTCATTTTTATAGTTGAAATCTTTTTAGACGTTGATTCTTGACACACATTTACATGCATGCACATACAGGATAATATTCTCTAAAATGAAGTAAATAATTGAAATCCCAATTTAAATATTTCTTGTGTCTCCCTTTGGGCATGCGTAAGTTACTAACGGAAGGGACTGATCTGCTTCCAAGTTTTCGTTGGCTAGTCAGAGGTGCCATGTTCTGAGGTTTCACATTCCATTCCGGGACCCTGTAAGATTTAGAGGACCAGAGAGTGCACTGTGAGCTAGCCAGGACTATGGCGAACATATCCTGATGGTGTGCATTGAATCAGTTTCACACAGTATAGATGTTTCTGTTGTCCAAATGTACAGTTTTATTGATATAATATGAACTGTACGACATGGAGCTACCAGTGTTTTAGGTTGGATACATATTTAATGGGTCTCCCGAGTAGTTTTATCTTTGTGTTCCCTACTCGCCTATTAACAGGAGACATCTGTGGAAAAAAGCCTCGGCAAAGTAGGGAACCCCTATTTCTGGATGTATAAAGTACAAGCTTGAATTTTTAAAAGGATCACCCCACAAAGTTATCCTCTGAATTCCAGATTTTCACACGGCTAATCCAGTACAAGTTGCTTTGCCTCTTACCTGACAGGTGGGGACTTTACCTTCATTGTAGAGGCCCACAAAGCACATAGTACAGAGGTATTATATTCATGGATCACATTCCCGGCAACACATGCAAATACAGGGAATTTTCACACATACACTGAAGCACAAGTACCAAACAACTATAGACCATATGAGGATTTAGAGATCCCATTATCAGGAACACATTAATTGGTTTCTAGGTGCACTAGCACATACAATAGAAAATGTCAGACTTTGTCCCCTCAGTAATGAAGGAGCTGTATGGGCAGTCCTAGCCGGTAACACACCTTATTGTGAAGTGGAACAAACGCTGTAAATCCAGTAACAAGGTTGACAAAGAAGGGGAGTTATAAATAAAGGTTTATTACAGGAAATCAGCATAACATGGGAGTACTGCTGTCCTCGTTGAAGGACAACTGCTGAAAGGCAATTCATCAGTTGTTGGCTTCAGTGGAGAACTGAACCTTGAGCAATGCACCTTCAAACACAAACATGTTTGGAGGTGCGCAACAGAGGTTTGTAATGTGGAATGTAAGAATGTGGAATATAGAATTAGGAGAATAGAACACAACAGAAATGCTGTAATAATTCATGAAGCTAAATACAGAATGAAAGCCATTTACATCATCTCCCTTTCCATAAAAATGAAATATGAAATCTGAATGGAAAAACTACAAGTTAGGTCATATAAAAATCTCTAAATCTTACAGGAATTGAACAATTGCGAAACAATCTATCTGACGCTGAAACAGAAGTTGAAGGAGACGATAGAGAAACTTGAGTCATGGAAGTGGGTGGTCAGAATTAGAGATATTGTCAGATGAGGTACCTACAGGAAAATGTGAACAGTCATAATTGCTTACAGGAGAACGCTTGCAAGCAAGAATCCTGTTAGCCTGTTCTGGCAATATCTTAACTACAGCTTTCTTATTTCACCACTCTTTCTTATCCAGGAAAACTGAACCTTTAGAGATTTTAACAATCTGGGTGGGCAATGAAAATTTAGAGTCACCTTTCTTAACCTTAATAGGATTTTTGATTAAAACCCAATCTCCAATTTGGAAATCAACTGTACCACAAAAATAAGAGGAATTAAAATGTTTCTTCTGTATATTCTGTTTAACCTGAACATTTTTCTTAAGAATAGCTTTGTTTCGTCAAGCCAAACATGAATTATCATTTTTCTTGAGAAACTTAATCCAATTTCAACAAATGTTTCCATTGGGATCTCTTTTCTTAAGGAGTCTGAAGGGTGATATGCCCGTGGTAGAATGAGGAGTGACAAGGCACGACCAGATTTTCTTTCTTAAAAAAGGTTTAACAGGGAGATCACAAGCTAAGGCTGATTGTATACCTTCTTTTATAAATCTATACATCCTCTTGATAAGTCCATTTGAAGAAGGAGAGTATAAAGCAACTCTGAGGTGCTTCATATCATGTGCATTTAAAAAAGTCTTGCATAAGTGTCGAACAGAAATGTGAGCCGTTGTTGGTGACAATTTCTTTGGGTGACCCTTCTGATTGAAAAACTCTGCTAAGAAAGTTTGTCACTGCCAAAGTATTGGGAGAGTCACAAAAATTAAAATCAACCCACTTAGAATGATAATCAATGAGAGCAATAATGTAGTGTTTATCGTTTGAAAGCAAATCAAATGGACCAGAAAAGTCAATTGCAAGTTTAAACATGCTTTCTCAGGTACAGGTACAGTATGCAGTGGGAGTTTGCTGTTTTTCCAGTGCTTGTCAGAAAGTAAACCGGTACCACATGTGTCAATCCATTGTGTGACATCTCTGTCTAAAGCAGGCCACCAAAAATGTTCCGATAGTTTTCTTGAGGTGGCACTCACCCCTAAATGTCCTTCATGTGCACTCTGTAACAGTCTGACACAAAGAATTGTGGGAGGAACGCATTGATCACTTGCATAATAATATTGTTAACAATAGAGAGATCATCAGAAACATGAGCATAGGATTTCAAGGGAGCAGGGAGGGTACGCTCTTTGGGCCAACCAAAAATTATCATATTTTTGCCAGATTGGAGTGTGTAATCATCGCTATATGCTTGAAACTAATCAGATTCTGAAAGGGTGAGAGATATAAGAGAGGAGTCATTAATGGATGCAACACCACATTCTATCATCAAATTTGGAGTAAGGAAGATTGTCCTTTAAAGGTAATCTAGAAAGACAAGTTGTGTCCCCAGAAATATGTTGAATAGTAAAATTGTATTCATGTAATCTGGAAAGGATAGATACTAGTCTTGCAGAAGCCTTACCAGTGCTGTTGCCATTGAGTAAGTGCAAAAGGGGTTTGTCATCACCTAACAGAATAAAATGAGAACCTCAAATGAAACTTTTAAACTTTTCAACGGCCCAGGAACAGGCAAGTGCCTCTCTCTCTATAGTGCTGTAATTTATTTCAGCAGTAGAAAGAGATCTGGAGACAAATCCTATGGTATGTTCTTTTGAACCAAACCGATGGCAAAGCATTGCACCTAGACCAAATTGACTTGCATCAACAGACATAGAGCATTGGACACCTGAAGTAAACGAAGACGAAGCAGGAGCTTCTGTGATTATTTTTTTGATGAGATTAAAAGAAACATCAAATTCTGAAGACCAAGCAAATTTGACATTTTTCTTTAAGAGATTGCGTAAAGGTTGGACAATTTGAGAGTAACCTTAAATGAATCTCGAATAATATTCCGTCATTCCCAAAAAGGATTTCAAAGAGTCTTTGTCCTTTGGAATTTGAACATTGGAAATGGCTTGTTAGGGAAAATTTGGGTTTGATACCAGTTGAACAAATAGAGTGACCTAAATAATCAACTTCAGTTTTGAAAAATGTACATTTATCCTTGCCTAAGGTAATACCTGCATCCTTGAAACGAGACAGAATTTCTCTTAGTGTGAATGTGTTCACTTTTGTTTCTTGGGAAAATTAACACATTGTATAGATAAGCTTGAACAGACTTGATATTTTTTAATAAACAATCCATACATTTTTGAAAAACACTGGCCGCAGAGGCCAGGCCAAAAGATAATCTTAAGTAATTGAAAGCTCCGACAGGTGGTTAGATCAGTGGATTGAGCAGATAAGGTAATCTGATGATATGCACTGCGGAGATTAAGTAAAGTAAAATATGTGGAACCATTAATGCCTGTAAGTAAATCTTGTATCTTGTATCTTGGGAAGGGGATGACAATCAACGAGTATGTTCTGATTGAGGGAGCGAAGATCAGCACACAGGTGAATACTTGAATCCTTTTTTCTTACAATGACAATGGGACTATAAAATTGAGAGGAATCAGTTGGTTCAATAATACCCTCTGAGACCATTTTGTCTAGTAACATTCTGAGATCTTCACTAACACCTAATGGGGTGGCTCCGAGTTTGTGAGTGACCGGTATTGCACCTGGTTTGAGCTTGATAAAATGCTAATGTATTTTATTTTTCCTATGTTTGTACTAAAAACTTCAGGACATTCTGAGATGATGTCATAGATAAGTAAATCAAAATCCTCTGAAATAGATGATATTGAGACATCATTAAGTCGAACAGGATTCTCAGCAACAGGAACTAACTTCAAACCCATCTTAGCAAAGTCTTGCCACCCAATAATGTTTTTCCTTTGATGGCCACATACCTTTTGGTATTAATGAATTTACCAAGGCAAGTGAGATCAGAAATAGAGAAACCCAACACATCTATGTCTTAATCTCCATATCCTTTGGGGACAATGTCCAAACTTAGTAAAGAGACAGAAGACGACCAATGATTGTCAAATATGGTGTCAGAAATAATGGTAACTGGTGCACCTGAGTCTGCCATCATGTTGAGTGACTTATCACCAATTAAGACTTCACATGTGGGATCTTTGGCATGTTCATAGTTAGACAAATCCTTACTAGAATCAATGGATAAAATAATCTTATTAGGAAGATTTTTGGGAATCAACTCCAATGTATTAATGTCAAGACTCTGTCAGGATGAATCAAGAGAGAAGACATTAACATCAGGATGTTGATGTTCATGTGAGCAGATGGTACTAACTTGAACCATTCGTTTGCGCCTGCGAGGAATGCACAGTTTCAAAGAAGAAGCCGCGATGGAGAATTTTTCAGCGCAATAAGGTAAGTTTTATTAAAGTTTATTTATAGCTTGTAAATATAATTTAATAAGGCGGGCGGGCGGCCAACTTCTGTTCCGCCCGCGAATGTGTGGAAATTTGCCCTGTTTTTCCGCCTTCTTTGTGGAGGGCGGAAAGTGAAAATTTCCGCACCTTCCGTGGGCGGAACGGAAATGTCCGCACACCCCTAATTTTAACAGGACCACCTTACTGGTTGCAGTCCCTGTAGCAGCCCCAGATAACTCCGATAAATTGCAGGGTTCACTGCCCTACCACTTTGATGCAGTTTTGGTCTGCTGCCTTGGCATTCGGCAGCCCTGGCAGGGGGCTCCTAAGACCAACTATAAGCATATAATTCCCAAAACATTTACCACGTTATAGTTAGAAAATAAAATTAAAAAAAAACACAAATTCAGTGGAAAAACCATATGTTATTGGGACGTTATAGTTAGGAATTAGATTTAGAAAAACCTTAGAAATTCACTGTGATGTCATCAGTGATCACTGACCATGTCATGAATGATGAAATGTGTGAGGTCAAAAGCAGTGCATTGCGGCGGCATAAGTTATAGTTCCCGTAACTATAACTGCTGAATTTAAGAGGTTTTGTACGAGTGAAATCTGAGCCTAACTATAACGTTCTTGTGATCTTGTTTTTTTTCCAGTGAATTTCTATGTTTAAAAAAAATTCTATTTCCTAACTATAACGTCTGTGTAACTTTAGTTTTTTTTTTAAGTGAATTCTTAAGGTTTAAGTAGTAGTCGCGTTTGAAGAGTGGTGGAGAAAGGGGGCAGGGCCGATGACTATCTCTCAGCAATCCTGCTGTGTGGGACTTACTGGAAGTAACAAGGGTTTCTTGGTCCCCAAGGACAATCAGCATCCAATAGTACTGTATTACCCAACCATTAGTGCACTAGGAGACATGTTTGCAGAGTGGTGGAGAAAGAGGGCGTGGCTTCTGCAGACCTCTCAGCAGTCTCAGTGTGTGCGACTTGCTGGAGGTAATAGGAGGGGTTCCTGGCTTCCCAAGGACCCTCAGCATCCAATGGGACTTCATCCCCCAACCATAAATGTGTCAGGAGGTGCTTTTGCAAAGTTGTGGAGAAAGGGGGCGTGGCCTCTGACAACCTCTCAGCAGTCTCAGTGTGTGGGACTTACTGGAGGTAACAGGAGGGGTAGTTTGCCCCCAAAGACTCTCAGGAGTCAAGGGGACTTTATCCACCAACTAATAGCGCACCAGGACGTGCACTTGCAGAGTGGAGGTGAAAGGGGGCCGCGCCTCCGGCGACCTGGTGCTTTAAAAAAATATATATATTTTGTCAGGGGAGGGGGGCCTGGGTCGATTTCGCCCCAGGGACCCCATCCATCGGGGCAAGGCCTTTTTTAACCCCTTCACTGCGGCGGCTATTCCGCCCCAGTGCTAAGGGGGCGGGCGGAAGTACGGCGGGCGCATGCTGGTGAAGGAACCGCTCCGTCACCAGCGTCGGTTGCGCTGTGATTATGACGGAGCGGTTCCGTCATGGCCCCGCACGCTCAATAGAACGCTCAGCGCAGGCGCGGAATTCGCGCCGCGCAGGAGCGTCGGGCGGGCCATGACGGAACCTCTCCGTCATCAGCACAGCGCCACCGCAGCTGATGACGGAGCGGTTCCGTCATCAGCAGGGGAGTGGTTAAATGGGGGAGAGGGGCTGCTCGGCACCCCCGACCAGGCCGATTTCTGCCCTGGGACCACATTCCCTGGGACCTGGCCTTTTTTATATTATTATTTTTTTGTTAGGAAAGGGGGGCCTCGCGGCCCGGGAGTCCGTCCCCAGGGGCCGGGTATCTCTATTGGAGACCATAAGGGTGGAGCCTGAATGCCCCGCTGTCCATTCCAGTCCTTGCCTCTTGCGGCAACCGGCATTGATTTGACACACAGGGAGCTGCTAAACATTCAGCTCCCTGTGTGTCAAAGCAAATGCTCCGCTTCCAGCAGACAAGAGCATTTCTCCGCTCTCGCGTGCTGAAAGCAGAGCATTTCCTGTGGCGTGGCGGTACTGGTAAAGTTCCCGTCAAGCCACAGCAAACAGCTGTGACCCGGGGGGCCCTCGAGCCAGAACAGGAGTTGGCCCTGGAGGGTGGGGGTCCCCAGGGCCATTACTGGCTCCAGGAGGGAGGCTGAGCAGCCCCTCACTCCTTTCACTTTAACAGACCGCCCCAGTGAGATGGTGGTCCCCACGGCCAAAAATGGCCCAGGAGGGGCGCCATGTGGCTCCCCTCCCTCTTTAATTAAAAATCTTTCTCTGGGGAGGTGGTGGTCTTTGCGGCGATTTGTAATTGAGCCCTGGGGAGGTGGTGGTCCCCTGGGCGTCTGCGCGGGCTGGGGAGGTGGCGGTCCCCAGGGCGCAGCCATATAATTTACAACAAATCCCCTGGTGAGGTGGTGGTACCCAGGGTTTTAGAGGCAAATAGGAAGCAGGTAAATTAGAGAGATAGTTAAGTTACAATTTACTTCATTTATTGTTATTAGAGATAGACAAATATTGTGTCCCTATTAACTGTTAATAGTTCATTATAGATAACTCCACCAGACATCCTAGAAAAAAGAGGGTTGTCCAGTCGAGATTAGAAGCGCCTTACGTTGAGGAGTCTCATTTGTCCTCTACCCCTTTTCCCTGCTGCCGATATTGGAAACAGATGTATATTATCTGTCACTGGTAGAAGTAGCGGGGCTTGAGGACTAATCTTCTGGTCCTGTGGAAATTGATATCAGGTACTCCTGAAAATCAAATTTCTCAGAATTTACAAAATTGTTATCTTGGTATAGAATGGCTTGCACTTTTGTTGTGTAATTGTGTAATAGTTATTATAATACACTAGACAAAGGGAGAAACAGAGCCGAAAGGAGAAAGATAGTCTGGAGTCTGAAAAATGCTTGACAGTGGATAGGTGGGCTCCAGGACAAGAGATTAGTGAGAACCAGGCAGGAATTCTGTACATATTGTATGTATTTTGGGCAATATTGAAATTAGACAGGACGGCGCAACACAAGAGTCAGGCATTTTTATATGTGTGAAAAAGGCTGCTTAAATGAACCAGGTATGTATCACAACTCACTAACCAAGCAGAAAACGTTCAGACTGTTAATAACCTCAGACATCAAGGTTATCCTGACCAACAACCCACAGGTGAACACTTTACTCATAGAAGGTAGAACCCCTCAATCTATTGCCTCAATTTCAACCATTCAAACTTAAATTCAGGCCACGAGGCCATAACCATTCGAAACATGTTACGCTCCAACTCCTAACAAATGCCACCAAGCTCCAAACCTCTCCATCTTCGTCAAGCTGGCCCACCCAATTAGTAGCTAGACCAACCAATACTTCTGGCCTACACCATACCAACTTGCCAACTCTGGCCAATCCTATCCATCAGCGACAAAGTATAGGATTAACAACAAAAAACCCAACTCATGGCCCTCTGGCCTGCGCCCTGTCATTCAAGCCAACCCATGCCAACCATAGTGGTACAAAAGGGGGTGGTGATGGAAGGAGCATCTGAACCAATCAAACACTCACACCCAGTCAAAAGATCTGGGTCTAATCCATCACCGTTCTTTAGCCCACTCTGCCACCCCAGTTCAGACATGGCTATATGCAAATCAGTCTGACCCTGTGCCTCATGGGAACAGTCCAGCCCGAACTGCCAAGCCATGCCTTCCCTGGACCGGAAACAAGCTTCCGAGGACCGGTTTCTGGCATTCCAGCCGTCTTCATCCCGGCTTGCTTGAATACAGTGGCAAAGTGAGCAAGGGACTCACATCTGAGCATACCCTGCCACACTTATGGCGGCCAAAGTGGTACAAAAGGGGGTGGTGATGGACAGAGCATCTGAACCAATCAAACACTCACACCCAGTCAAAAGATCTGGATTTGATCCATCACTGTTCTTTAGCCCACTCTGCCACCCCAGTTCAGACATGGCTATATGCAAATCAGTCTGACCCTGTGCCTCATGGGAACAGTCCAGCCCGAACTGCCAGCCATGCCTTCCCTGGACCGGAAACAAGCTTCCGAGGACCGGTTTCTGGCATTACAGCTGTCTTCAGCCCGGCTTGCTTGAATCCAGTGGCAAAGTGAGCAAGGGACTCGCGTTCTGAGCATACCCTGCCACACTTATGGCGGCCAAAGTGGTACAAAAGGGGGTGGTGATGGACGGAGCATCTGAACCAATCAAACACTCACACCCAGTCAAAAGATCCAGGTTTGATCCATCACCGTTCTTTAACCCACTCTGCCACCCCAGTTTAGACATGGCTATATGCAAATCAGTCTGACCCTGTGCCTCATGGGAACAGTCCAGCCCGAACTGCCAAGCCATGCCTTCCCTGGACCGGAAACAAGCTTCCGAGGACCGGTTTCTGGCATTACAGCCGTCTTGCTTGAATCCAGTGGCAAAGTGAGCAAGGGACTCACGTCTGAGCATATCCTGCCACACTTATTGCGGCCAAAGTGGTACAAAAGGGGCCAACCATACAAACCTAAAAAGAGACTGGATTTGGAGAATTTTCTCAGCAATCCTTTACACGTTAATATGTGACATTTTGATGCTCTACATTGGTTCTGTCCTGACCTAGAGGTGAAGTTGGAGCCCCTACAGAGCCACCACCTCTGCACGCTGACATCAGTTTCTTTCTCTCCGCTCTTTCCAATACAGATCCGTAGCTTGCTCCCTCAATTTCTGGCAGAGTAAACTTTTCGATAGTTTTTAAAGTTTCAAAGGACCTGTCTCTCCCTAAAACAACAGAGTTTTAACCTTGTAAGGATTGCCATAAACAAGTATCAGAGACGGACCCCCACAACATCTGTCCATGTTGGTCCCACAAACATTCTTCTAACAGATCAAAGTCATCAAGTAAGTTGAGGAAGAAGAAGTATATGAAGTCAAAGCATGGCATCATGAAGAGTCGCGCAGCCCGCAGGGTACACCTAAGTTGCTATTTCTGTCAATGATCTCTGAACGGATCCAAGCTCTGATCCCGATTCAACCCAAGTTCCCATATCAAAGGGTGACACAGCATGAAGTTATAATAAAAATTAATACCAATTAATAATTAATTAACAGTAACAGTAAATTAGTTATCAATACACAAAAAATATTTTTAATATGAAATTAATTACAATTAAATTACTTTCCGCCCTATTCCCCTATAAAACCACAATCTGCTACAGAAAATAAATTAATACAATTATTGTAATTATCAATTAATGAATGAATACAAATTAATTACGAATTAATAAAAATTCATTACCAATTAACAATTAATTAACAAATTAAAAAATCAATACCAATAAATACAAATATTTAATTAATTTCAAAATAAATTACTTCCCACCCTATTCCCCTATAAACCCACAACCCGCTACAGAACTAAAATGCAAAATTAAATTAAAAATAATTCGTAATTTCTAAAAATGTATATTTAATTTAATATAATTAAATTACTTTCCACCCTATTCCCCTATAAACCCACAACCCGTTACAGAATTAATTAAATTACGCAAAAATTAAATAACATAAAATTCATTACTCAAAATAAATTACAAAAATAATATACACTTTACACACATATACTTACATACAAAACACTTTAAAAAATACGATATTATTAAAAATTCGATATATTTTAATACCTATATTATATAGTTCGATATTTTGACTTTCTATATTTTAAAAAAGCAATCTTATATTACTTACCTACAATTCAATATTTTTACCACTATATTCTGTCCAATCTATATTTTGTCCATTCTATATTTTGACTTCGATATTATGGCTATTCTATATTTTGGATTCGATATTATGTCTAGTTACCATCTCGGAGAGGTGGAGATCAGAGGACTGGTCTTTGGCAGAAACCTATCTCCACGTTAAATTGTTGGAGTTACAAGCTATTTGCTTGTCACCTTCTGTCCATCAAGGAGGAAGGGCGCAGTTTCTCACAGACAGCACTACTGTTGTCTGTGGTACAGCAATAAATAGGGCGGAGTGGGGTTGTGGGTCTGGTGCCAAAAGTTGATGCTCTTCTGGAACTGGTTGAATCATCAGACATCTCTCTGGTTGCGAAGAATATGGCAGAATCTTTAAAATCCAGAGTGGACAAACTCTGCCGATGTTGCAGAGTGGATCACAAAGGGCAGCTGCACTGGGAGTTGGCACAGGTCAAATTCCAGCAATAGGGAGAACACTACCTCCATCTTTTCTCTGCCGCAGAGAGCATGTGCTGTCTACGTTTTTGTGCGTTGGAGTTCTAAGGTGATTCTCACTCGGACACCTTTCACTTGGACTGGAGGTTGGGACTCCTGGATGCCTTTTTGCCTCTACCTCTCCTAACGAAGAGTCTGAAGAAGATCAGGAACGACCAAGCCCAAATTATCCTAGTGGCTCCAGAGTAAGCATGGAAAACTTATACCCATGAGCATTTGTCCCCTGAGTGGGCTTCCCCTTTGGGAGGATCGCTTGTCACAGTAGCAGGGCGGGTCCTGCACTTGAGCCTGCACAACTTACACTACCATGCTTGGAGATTGAGTGGCGACAGTTGTTGACTCTGATCTCCTCTCTGTCGTGTTCTTATCTAGGACCCTAATTCGATATTCCCGATTTAGGCCCTTGTGAGGTTATAATCAATAATGTCCTGACAAAGGCATAAGAATCAGATTCATATTCAGTAATAGCCCATGCAATCCAAAGCACAGCATGGCTACTCCCATCGACTCCTAGAAAGCACAACGCGTTCTTTAAACAAACCAAGCCTCTAGCAGCCTGGGAAACCCCCCCCTGCTTTTGTTTTGATTTGAACAAGAACTCCTGAAGTCCTGCAAGAACTGTTAGTTCTTGGTGACGTCTGATGTCCAACCTTACTTCAAACCTGGCACCTTTCAGGTATAAAATACCAACAGTTGCCTTAAGCAAAGACACGGTGGTTTGGAGCAGAGCGGCCATCTACGCACTAACGTGAGAGACGCTGTCTTTTTCTCCAGCCGAGAAAATCCAGCTCCGGTGTTTCCAGCCTCCCCTTGCGGGTTGCTGGGATATCGAGTCCTGAGGAAAGAGATACCAGACCTCCCACATTCTATTACCAAGGTACGGAGCTGATTAAACCCCTAGGAGAATTCTTGATGCAGATCTTGGCAAAATTATCTTAACCAACTTAACTTAACACTGCTACTTACTTGTCCCTTCCCACGTATTAGGCTTAGGCCAGGTACACCGGGGTAGGCTTAGTTAGAAGCACCAGTTGAGCCTTTTAGCCAATGTATATATGTATGTATATATTTTAACCATTTTAAAGTATCATATGGCTAAGAAACAGTATCAATGTTTTACAGTATTATTTCATAATACTGCTTTTACTGTACGCACTTTACTTTACTTTAAGTATTGCAATTGTGGCAATTCATTTCTCTTGCATGAGAAGGAAGACTGCTCAATAAATAACACCTTTTTATTGAAAACGCCCGTCTCTCTATTTCTCTGCATACTGGTGAAACTAAGTATGCACTGCTGACTGAGTGAAATAGCGGTCTATTGTTTTCACACGACTCTAGAGATATACTCTTATTCTGAGGGAGCAAAGTTGTCATGTTTATACGGTTGTCGGAAACTGAATCCCTTGTCTGAGCCAGGGGAGCTTGTCCCTCCCTATTCATTCAAGAAAGTCTCCAGTGACCTCTGAGCTAGCTGGCGCAAACCTAAATTAAGTTTAACATAGTCAGTAGAGACCTAGATGACCTCAGTCCTACGTCTACACTGCTGAATATATTATTCCAATGCGCAGAGGCTATTGGGAAAATAGGAACTACACTACATGGCGCCCAACGTTTGGTAAGGCGATAATCTAACGCAAGACAATAGAGTAACTCAGTCGTGCTTTTTCACACAGAACCCTTTTCCCGTAAATACTCCAATAGACGTCTGGAGTGGGTGAAAGGTTAATATCTGCCGGAACTCAGTAGGATCAGAATCCTATGTATTAGTTTCTGGTTTTGATTAACTTTGAAGGATACAGTGTTCCAAAATATTGTGCACCTAATCTTTGTTTCCTTGAAACTCGATCTGCAACACAAAACATTCAGTCAGTTAAAATGTCAGAAAGTGACGACAAAAGGGAGCGAATAAGAATAGCAGCTCAACTCTTAGAGGAAGACACAAGTCTTCATGAAACCGAACCGAATTCTATACTCATTCCGGTCAATCTAAGAAGAACTATAACTCTAAAACTAAAATGGATTGACACCGCGAGGTGGTACAGTCATATTTGTGATAGAGGCACACGAATATTGGCAGACAGAGGTATTCTATTCATGGATACACTTTCCAGCAGCACACGCTACGACAAAAGACTTCCACTATTACAAAATAGAGGAACCTCCGGATGAATACACTCCTTTCGAGGAGATTGAAATTCCACTAAAATACCAAGAGCACCTGCTCCTAAAACATAATAATCACATCACCAGGCTCGGTCCACTAGGTAGGCCAGGAGCAACGTAGCCGGTTCTAGCCAGCTACACACCACATCCAGACATTGATAAAATGTCAGTTCCTGACATTTTAGCTCAGCTAAAACTATTAATTAAAATACATAGACAATTAGTCCAATATGTCATGCAGATTTCAATAGCCCAATTGACATTTAACATTCCACAGCAGACCCCTCACCAGGGGAACATAAACAAAATCACACCACAGAACATACAATCATGTCTTGGTAAAGTACCCATAAAACGGGAACAAATCCCATTCTGGTTAGCACAGAAAATTACTCGAATAGAGGCAGTATTCCCGGATACTACTCCTACTGAGAAACACAGAATTCTGAATATCTGCCTCCCGATGGGGATCGCACCACATGTGGCGGACTGTGACACTTGGGGCACAGTCTTTGCTTCCATCTACACAAAAACACACGGTGTCCCGTCTATGGCGGTCATACCAGATGTATTAAGACCGATTCAAAATGAATACTGTCCAGAACCAGCTTTAACTCTGGGTATGAAATTACTAAAGGACTTCAAGCTGGTCTCGGCTATATTATTAGCCAACATAAAAGGAGAAGCAGCATCTGTGGCGATCCGCCAGAAACTGAAGGAAACAGATATAGCAGCCCAACCATTGGAATCATAGAAAAATCCTATGAAGAGCTAGGAAGAGCTAGTTTGGGTGGGAAACCGATAAAACCCCAACTAACTGAAAATCCTGAAAAAACATTTATTAAAAATAATTTGAAAACTCCAAAAAAGAGTTGGGAAGGTAATAAACAAACCATTCCCAGGCAAAAACGTTTCCAGTCCAGAGGAAGGTCTCCTCAGCATAGAGAGAGATCTCCAGGCCGAGAAAACAAGTCTCCCCAAAGGGAACCCTCTGAAAAAAGATGCAACCTTAGAGATAGGGATAAAAAAAAGAAAACCAGACAGATATCAAGATGTTGATACACGTCCGTCTCGATCCTTCTCACTGAATTCTTCTCGATCTTCCTCACAGAAATCGGAAAGAAGAGGACGGTCAGAACACAGAGGAGCAGGCCAAGTCCAAAGAGAAGGAACCTGCTCATCAAAGTGAACAATTTCAATTTCACAGAAAGAAGGTAGCAAGTATTAAGATTAAACATGCCGAGAATTCTGAGGACACAGCTGAAAAACGGAGAGTGGGCACAGACAATGCTAGACAGCGGACCAGAAGTGACCATAGCTCACAAGACCCTGATGAATCTACTGGAGACAGTGGACACGAATGAGTACATTTAAGTGGAAACTGCAGACACACGAGTTAGTGTGCCCCATAAGCTATATGCAATAACATTACGTATAGAGGGAGATAAAACCAGGAAAATTAAAAGTCTCTTTTGGGAAAAACTTTCAAAAGGCTATGACATTCTGTTAGCTGAGAAAGACTGACCACCAGAGTTTGTCAGGGAGTGCCCTCATGGCGAAGAAATGATTATGCCTGCCTTCTCGAATCATATCCCTATTCATAAAAAATACACATATGCAAGAAAATGGGCAGTAGCCCAAGCTCCTGCTTTGTACAAAAATCATGTAGGATGGGATGAGGACTCACCTCACCACGAGATCCAGTTAAAAAATCAGCCCACTGCACAAAGGCAGTACCCAGTTAAACAAGAAGCTAAAAAACAAGTCAGGGAAATCTTAGATCAACCTGAATACCAAGGGGTGATCGAAACATGCACCTCTCAAATGAACAATCCTTTGTTTCCTGTCTCCAAGCCAAACGACTCATATCGTCTAGTTTTGGACTACAGACACCTTAACTTCTGTTGTAAAACATTTGCAGTGCAAAACTCACATAGTCCAGCGCTAATGAATAACATTGTGCGCAAAAAATATAAAACGACATTAGACATCTCTAATGGATTCTTCTGTCAAAACATTGCACCAGAAAGCAGGTATTTGACCGCTTTCTCAATATTTGGATCACAAAAACAATTTTGCCGACTCCCACAGGGATTCAAGAATAGCCCAGGATTATTCTCAGCAAGGGTAACAGAGTTACTACAAATATATGATGATGAAGCATTTTCATATGTCTATGACATCTATCTCACAGATGATGACCTGGAGACTCACTTAAAAAGGGTGAACACCATAATACTTGGACTCGCCTCAGAGGGTTACAAATTCAACTTTAAAAAGTCACAAATTGCCCATCTAACTGTCCTATTTTTAGGTTATTAATTATCAAGTGAAGGCAAAAGCCTGGCAGACAATTTCTTAGAGAAATGTGCTGTACTCCAAGCACCAAAAACGCTGAAGAATTTACAATCACTACTAGGTTTCCTGAATTTCGGAAGAACATACATTCTAAATTATGCTGAGAGGGTTAAACCGGTCTATGAATTAATAAAACCAGATTTCAAACAAACCAATTGGACTCAGAAACACACAGAAATTTTGAGATCACTACAAAAGGACATGTTAACTAAAACAAAATTGCAAACATGTGAGAACACACGCTATCTTGTAATCCGAGTCATCCCAGGAAGATGCGGATTCACATACTTGACCTCTAATGAGGGAGAAACGGTACCAATAGCTTACAAATCACATTTGTACACTGAAGCTGAAATAAAATTCAGATCCACAGAGAAAATTCTAACTGCGGTTAGAACTGCTGTAGCTAAAGAAAGAGCCCTAGCCCAAGGCAAGAGAATAACTGTTTTTTCAGCAGAATCAGCCCTTGAGGCGTTAACAAGTCCACGTATCCTGGTTAACCCCTTGGCTGCTAGTGGTTTTCCCTTCCTGCTCTGACATTCCTTGAATCTCTCTATTCATGACGAGCTCAGCTCGTCATAAGCACAGCTCAACTGTGCCTCATGACGAGCTGAGCTTGTCATGAGCATGGAAGGGGTTAAAGGAGTATTAGATCCAGAATGGATAGAATAGGAAACTTCTTTGGCTACAGAAGATGTTAAATACTATTTTGACCCAAAACTGAAAAAACTAGATGATCTAGTATATGAACGGGAATATTCTCTGCCAGCTGAAATTCTGCCTCTAGAAAAATCTACCTGCGTAATCTATATGAACAGATTTGCACAACACTTTGATGTAGAAAATAAATCCTATGATGCAGCGTGCACGATTGTTAAAGGTCGCTGGCTCTCTGGTAGATTCAAACAAATGATTACCAAAACGGAATCACTCAGGGAATGTTCAGCTCAGCGAGCTGAAAAAAGAACCTTAAAGATGGCGCTTGAAAATGCTGATCGCGAATTCCCCACACTAATAGTGTGCGATTCGTATTTCTGCGTCAAATCCTATAACAGTGACATGCAGTCATGGATCAAAAACGGTAACAAAGATGACACAGGTGCCACAATAAAGCATAAAAGGCTTTGGGAACAGGTAGTTCTTTTACAGAAAGAACTACGAAAGACTCACGTGATACACGCATTGAATCATCAACGTGATGGCGTTCACGTTGCAGGGAATTCATTGGCTAACACTGCCATAGCGGAAGCGGCTCGCCCGGCTTCCGTAGCCACTGAAAAGCGTTCAGAAAAACACATAGATGGGGAAACCATGCTAGCGGTAAAAGCCTCACTAAAAGGCGATTATTCAGCATTACCTCTCAACTATCCACTCAGTAATACATACATAATTGACGCAAACTCTGTTCCGTTTGCTCGAATCCCTGGAGTGGGGGATAGGGTAATTCCAAACACGAACAGGAGAATCTTCTTACTACAAGAAGCACATATTGGGTTGGGTCTGAGGCACCAAAAAATCCTGAAATCTTTGATGGACCTACAATCAGAATACTGGTGGCCGGGAATGAGCGTAGATATCTACTATTTTGCAAAAAAATTGCAAGGACTACTACAGAGATCGCAGTTGTGAACCGGTCCAGCCTGTAGCCCAGATACCATTACTAGAAAGATTCAGACTATCTTTAACGCAGAAATCCAGTAGGAGAAATGCGTCCCCATAATAATTAAGACAGAATTCACTTAAAATGTAGACCACCACGCTCGGCTGACGCCAGAACTGTTATAAAAGATTTGCAAGTCTTTATCGGCACATACGCAATTGGCATGCTACATTCTGATCAGGGTCCTCCGTTTAGCTCTCAAGCTTACAAAGAGGCCATGAACAGTATGGGCATCGCATTGCGGTATTCTTCTCCCTTCCATCCTGAGGGAAATGCGGTTGTGGAAAGAAAAAACCGGGACATAAAGCAATCTATAACGGCGAGGGTATTAGTTTCAGGTGATGGGTGGGTCAAACATTTAACAAGTGTCCAACGTAGTCTTAATAATCTGCCAAGAAACTCTCTAAAAGGTCTCACTCCATACGAACTATTGTTCGGAACTAGAATGCTTATTCAGGACTTAGATAGTCACACTTCAGTGGTAGAAGAAAAAAGCTTTGATATCAAGATTGTTTGGCTGTTTTACAGGATCTAAATGAAAAAAGAAAAAAACCTGAGTAAAATAAAGTTGAAACAACAGTCGACATCCACTGAAGAAAAACTACCTGTCCCAGCAAGACCTGTCTGGATTCCAAAGATTGGGCATCTGGTCAGAGAAAAGATTGCGGTAAAGAAGGAATTTGGGCCTTCATACAGAAAAGTAGTACCTGTCTTAGCTATCAACGGAACAAGATCAGTAGTACTACCGCCCCTTGCTGGTAAAAAGGAGAACCGAGTTGTATCCATCGACCTGGTAAAGCCACAATCATGTGGCCAATATTAAGTAGTAGGCCCATTGGACTCCCAAGAAATAGCAGAATACCAAAGTTTGCTACACTCCAAGAGGCTCATGCTGAGAAACTAATCAAATTGGAGAAATCAGTAATGAATAAAAAAAAGGACTGTGCAATAATGCCATGGAACTAGTGCCTCTTGAAACCCAAATAATACCAATTTGTCAAGAAACACCAATCTACAATGATGTGGCCTCAGACTATTCTAATTAAACAAAGAAAAACACAAAAGCAAATGAAAATCCGGAAGCAATTTCTACAATTGATAGAACTGCATCAGGCTATTTCATCAACTTCGACAATTTCTCTGAAGACCCAAGCGAACATGAAGAAACACCTCCAACACAAAGTTTTAAAAGCAAAGTAATTGAACTTTTCCACCAACTGAAAAAGACTTACCTAATTTCACCATGGATTGAATTTTGGATTGTTTTAGGTGTACTTTTCCTCCTGCTTTGGCTCATTATGGTTATATGTTTGGGAAGATTCATTGAAGGAAAATATAGTACAATGGACACAGCAAGTCAGAACATCAACTTGGTCCTAAAGCCACACACATCTTCTCACATCGAGAAAAGAGAACTGTCATCAGTGAACATCACAGCAATTCCAATACCCGGTGGGGTAGCATGGGACAGAACTGATTATGACATTTTGGGCCCGGTCGAGCTTTTAAAGTATCCCCACCAGCTCAAGATTTCATTAAATGATTTTGTGACACCTAGCACTTTCTCTGATGATTGGGACTTTGAAAACATTAATAATATGATGTCAGATTTAGTAATGTTAGCCAAATTTACAGAACAAGATTACTTGCAGGGTTCATCCAATTATGAGGAGCTTTACTGCTACAACCATTGTGGTGATCACTATTTGCACAAAAGTGCTCAGCCTAGAAATATTTTATCTTTTAACCAGTGGGAACATTGTCCTACTCCACCAAAAGGCAGTTCAAAAAAGTTTTCTGAGAAATTCCAATACTTCTCAGGGTTTAATAACAGTGATCCAAAAACGTTTTATTTTAAAATGCCAAATAGAACAGGAATGAAAACAATGTTGACAAATACTAAATTGATTTATTCAGAAAAAGTTTATGACAAAATGTCTACATTAGGTTTCGAAATTTGGAAAAACACCATTGAAACGAAAACAATTTGGGGTTCCAAAGATTGGCAAGTACAAGGCCTAGAAGCACTTTTTAGGGCCTACATGATCCCAGAACAAATTATTTTCTTGAATGACACAATTCAACAAACTACTTGTCTTGGCCTTGCTAAGTTAAAAGACATGAACACACCGTCTGTTCCAAAACCCATGCCTGATAGTGATAGCACTACTGATGTGGAGATAGACGTTTCTAATATTTTATACCAAAACAGAACACATACTGATTGGAAAAAGTGGTTGATCTCGCCAATAGACACGAATAACTGTCAAGATAGATACCTGAACAAAACACAGGGGTTCAAAATGACCAGACCAGACCCTAGATATTCCCAGAGACAACATCCAGGAATAGTTACAACATACAGTGTAGGGAAACTATGCCTAGAATGGCTACAGAAATCCACACTGGCTGAAATTAAGCAACACTTGACTTTACTTAAAGACGGTGCTGACTTGCGTGATTTCATAATGGGACCACGCAAACCGCGTCAAAAAATGTTTCATAGAGGCCGGTATATACGCTGCATACAACGAAGCATTGGAAAATAATGCAAATTGAGACGGCAGAAAAAATACGAGAAATTGATCGTATTAATTTGGAAAAATCACTTTCTGTTGTGGACAATGGGTTAACGACTCTGTCTTCCAGAATATATTCACTGGACAGTATTGTATCGTCTGCCTTTGACATAATAGATCAGGACTTACTAATGCTACAGCATGGTCAGTCTAAATTACGTTCTATTGTACAGCTTGGATGGACGTTGCAAAATCTGCGTTCAGGCTACGTACCATGGCGTTTAATCAACACAACGTCATTATTCGGTATCTTTAACCTTACTGATAAACAAATCAGTATGGCACAAAAAGGAGCAGATTATACAATCCTGAGCATTGAAAAACTCGAGAGATTACCATTGACAATGTCAGAAAGACCTGTCATTGAATGGATAATACATGGAACGATCACAAATCCGATAACAACTTTCCAGTTTAATTACTGTCAAGAGTATATACCAGCAGGCCAGTATGAAAGGTTGGGTAAAGAATACATCAAATCAACCTGGGATTTACCTTATACACACAGATGTTATAGTGAAGGAAACAAGGAGGTATTTCTTAGTGGTAAAAATTGTAAAAAATCACTAAGCGGTACACTTCTGTGTCAGGGTATTAATTTGCATGGAGCCTGCAAAGGGCCTTCAAACAACCTTTCATGTCAGCTGCATGGCATGCCTGCAAAACAGATAGAGCCATTTTTTAGACCACTTTCTAATGGTAGTTACATTTTAATAAGTGACCACAGCTGTTGTGGCATGCTGCCAGGAAAAGCCTATCTGACAACTGTAACTTCCAGGGCCATTTGCTGTATGCAAGTATTGTATCCACACAGCAATCCAGATATGGGGGCTGCGTTATGGCCTCGGTTGAATATCTCTTCTATTCGAATTGATACTTTAAGCAGAATGAAGTTTATTCTTTTACTAACAGCTGTGCCTCTAACGTCATCAAAAGAAATGTATGAACTGCAAGTTGCAAGGACAACAGCAGAGATACATACCCTTTTATCAACAAATTGCCCCGTACATTTCATACAAGTGTTAAGCTAAATCTTAAACATGTCTGATACCAGTGGCATCGCACATGTATTTAAGACAATTTTTTCGGGACTGTTAACACCATTTGAAACAGTTCTGGGCATCTTTCCAAATTTTGTCCATTCTGTCTTTGGCGGCCTACCCTTAACCTTGGGACTCGTGGCAGGAATTTTATTTTTGCTTCTACTGCACCGATATGGCAAGCCAATCCACAGGCAAGACTCTAGCAACGATTGAAGAAATGATCCTAGCAATACGATACCGAGACCGTATCACTAAGGTCCTCGGATTGGCCCGGCTAAGAGACCTGAGTACAACCTGGTTTCTTTCATTCAGACCGATCTGGCAAAATTGCATCATACATGTGCTTCGATGTCTACTATGCGGAGAAGAATGCGTGTTGGACATCTGTCTTACACTACAATCAGCAGTACCAATGGATATCGATACTTTGCTAGGTCATGCATCGTGTTGTCCCCAGCGGCTACCGATTCTGATGACGGCATTCGTTGAGACTTCCCCACTACGAATTGGTGGCGGCGAAGTACGAGAGGAAAGCAGCACCAAACAGGTACAGCCTTCTGTGAGCATTACTGATCCAACCTCAATAGCAGTATTTTCAAACTTGGTCGAACTTTCACCTGAAGCGGTAGACCAATTTTTTGCAGGTCTGTCTGAAATAATGTTCTCTCCAATCAACGAGAATAACTCTTAAATAAAAACAATGAGCACACAGCGTTCCCTGAACTCTGAATTCGGCCTTCAGTTTTTTTTAAACAAAGCTACAGAAAATATTTGGAACTTTTCCCCTGAAAAAGAAATTATTTTGCCCATACTTTCAAAATATTTACCTTTTTTTTTTTGGCACATGGTACTCTGCTTAAAGTAGAACTATTCTTAGAGAACAGAGCTTCTATTTTAGGATACTAGAGACAATATTTTACCTCGGCCTCTAGCAGATATACAGCAATTTGTATAAATATGTGATGAAATGGTCTCGACCTTCTTTTCTGTATTTAGAGCCATTTCATGTGTAATTTTCGCAATTCGTTCAGCTGATATATATATATATATATATATATATATATATATATATATATGCGTTTATCTGAATGATAACACTGCTTGAAAAGTGTACAGTACAAATACTCATTTCCGTGTATTTACCGTATACCATTTCAAATGCGAAATATGTATTTTGGGGTGGGTCGGAAAAAACACATGCACCTTTGAATGTTTAATATTGCTTAGTTTTAGTAATGATGGACATCAATTCGTGGAGTGGGTGTCGTGTTCTTATCTAGGACCCTAATTCGATATTCCCGATTTATTCCCTTGTGAGGTTATAATCAATAATGTCCTGACAAAGGCATAAGAATCAGATTCATATTCAGTAATAGCCCATGCAATCCAAAGCACAGCATGGCTACTCCCATCGACTCCTAGAAAGTACAACACAATCTTTAAACAAACCAAGCCTCTAGCAGCCCGGGAACACCCCCCCTGCTTTTGTTTTGATTTGAACAAGAACTCCTGAAGTCCTGCAAGAACTGTTAGTTCTTGGGGGGGCGGAGCTTGCCGGCGTCCATGAAAGACGTGTGAGCGCTGAGCTCCTCGCTTGAGCCCCATTAAACTCCGTCAAAACTATCCTTTTGGCGCCTAACTAGCTCTAAAAGTTGAGGCAAACTCTCTACCTACGCTCCGGCCTGGCGGGGGGGCCTTTCCCCGGTCGAAATCCGGTGTGGTGGTGCTTTGCTGCTTGGAGGACGGTGCTGTGGCAGACCAGGCCGTAATCCGCGGTCTATCCTGCATGGTGGCCCGTGCTGCGCCACGCTACGTGCGGTTTGCTGTATTGAAGTGGAGCCGGTCTACCTAACCTGCGACCGAACAACTGGTCCTGCCTGGCGATATCACGCCCTGTTTTCGAGCAGCGTTGTGGTGAACTAACATTCGATTGTGCAGTTTCGGAAGGGGCAGAGGTGCTTGTGTTTGCGGTGCTACTGGCCTCCGAAGGAACTTTCTGGCTGACTGCCGACCTGCTGGGAGATCGCTCTCTCTGCCTGTGCCTGGACCCCGCGCACCCTTCGGAGGGCTGTGGGGTTGTGGATGTGAGGTGTTCTGGAGGGGTGGTGACCCAACTGCCCGGCTCTGGTGTGGTGTGATTGCAGGGGAGTGCTCGACGGTGTACCTCCCTGGCGACTGGGCCTACTTGTACGGCCGTGTGACTGGCCGCCATCTTGGACGCATTTCTTGCTGCGCAACACCTTGTCCTTTGGAGCCTGCTGCCTCAGTTCCTCCTGTTCACCCTCCTAACATCTGCTGGTGGTGTATTGCTAGCGGTTAGACACTTCGACTGGATGTCCACCAGGAACGCTATGGGAAAGGGCGACAAAACCCAGCCCAAACTAACGTTTGACCAGCGGAAAACGAAGGGAGCTGAAGGGCCGGCCCCGGATGCCTCGCCGCGGCCTACTGCCTCCGAAAGCTCACTGTGTGCGGACATTCGTGAAATGCTGGTGTCGATGGAGAAAGGCCTGCAAGACAACATGGCGGCAATTGGCACTAAAATTGATGCCTTGACATACCGGATGGACCGCATGTCCGAGAGAGTAGATAAGCATGCCGAACGGCTGGATATGGCGGAAAGGCGGCTGACGGAGGCGGAGGAGGCCCAGACGGAATGGGATAAAGATCGCAAGCAGTTCGGCAGGCTACTCCAAGTCATTCAAGACAAGACGGAGGACTTGGAGGCGCGCTCGCGGCGCTCCAACGTCCGCATTACTGGGGTGGCGGAGTCTACCAACACTGGTAAAATGGAGCTGTTCGTGGAGAAGCTACTTCGTGCCCTGTTAGGGGAGGAGGTCTTCTCCCCTATGTTCATCGTCGAAAGGGCTCATCGCACTCTGGGGCCGAAGCCGCAACCAGGACTACCGCCGCGGCGGATTATTGCGAAGCTCTTGAACTATCGTGACAGGGACCTGGCGCTTCGGCTGGGGAGGGAGAAAGGGGACCTGCAATTTGAGGGCATGAACATCTCCCTTTATCCGGACTTCACGGCGAGAGTGCAGAAGGAAAGGAAGCGCTTCGCCCCATATAAGAAACAACTGAGGGACCTTGGGCTGCACTATGCCATGTTGTACCCTGCGAGACTCCGAATTAATCGACAGGGGCACTCACACTTCTTCACCGACCCTGCAGAACTGAAAAAATCCCTGAAGGAGTGGGTCAAGGAACAACGCAACAGTCCGAGGAGTCGGCGAGAGGACGCTGATGCTGCTTCTAGCGTAGACGGCCAGGAGTAACTGGGTGTGTGCCCCCCTTTCTGGGTGGACTGTGCTCAACCGAATTTTTGACTCTTGTACAGATACTGTGAGCCTACTGTGTCACGATTTTGGGGTGAGATCTTTCTAGTTACTCACTGAACTAATATGAGTGTCCTGGGGGTTTGGTGGCAGCACGCTCTACTGACTGCCGCTTGCTTTTGGGAGGGCCCTCCCGCGCGTGGGAGTTTCGTTCTTTGATGGTGAGGATTTGAGCTGGTGAGGGCGCCGAATATTGGTGGGGGGCGGGGTGGAGGAGTAACTGAGGTTTAAGGTCCTAGACCCAATCGTACTGTTGTCTAGCTGGGAACCTCTGCCCTTGCGCTTTCGGCTTTTGGCTCTTTTGAGGGCCCCTTGGGTTTGTAGAGTCAGTTGGTGGTTACGGGGGGGGGGATGGTGGGTGGTGGCGGGTCCTGTCTGACCGGGTTGGGGTTGGTCGGCTGTGGGTGGGTGGGTAGGTGGTTGTTCTATTCTTCTTTTGTTGACCATGTTGCATACGCCAATTGGGGAATGTGGGGGGAGGGTTTTGTTCGGCCCACTGCGGGACTGTGTCTGCTGTACCACCTGTGCGAATTCGATTCACTCACTACTCTGCAATGGTGGATGTTGCGGTTTTAGGGCATGAGTGTGGCCCCAACTCTATCAGATTGCTAACTTGGAATGTGCGGGGTTGAATGATTTCCGTAAACTTCGGAAGGTACTAACATATTTACAGCGCCACCGGGTTGACCTTGCGCTACTCCAGGAGACCCACTTGCCTCTATCTAGTCCTATGCTGTCGACCAGGGGTCTTGGGGACCATTGTGTTGCTGCAGGGTTTACTACGCATGCAAGGGGTGTGCTTACGTGGGCTAATCCCAAATCGCAATTGAAACTACAGAAGATTGTTGTGGACCCGGAGGGTCGATATGCCATTGCCCGTTGTGTGGGGAAAGGCCACGACTTGTTGGTTGTGAATGTGTATGGCCCCAATTACGATACCCCTTCCTTTTATACCTCGCTAGCGGACCTATGCAGACAGTATGAGGGTTCCAGGTTGCTGTGGGGGGCGATTTCAATTTTGTGCTGAATCCAGAGCTGGACAGGTCGGCTGGCGCTTCCAAATGCCCGGCGGCCTCGGCATTACTTATGCAGGCGGAGTTGGTGAAGCTTGATTTGTTGGATGTGTGTCATAGGCACCCGGGGAAGGGTGGTTTCACTCATTACTCAGCCTATCATAACATACACACGAGAATTGATTATTGGTTTGCCTCTCACTCCCTCCTTAATTCAGTGAAGGGATGTGTAGTAATGCCCCGCACGTTATCTGACCATTCACCAGTGCTTTTGCTGCTGGAGGCACCGGCTAGAAGAATTCCCCAGTTCACTTGGAGGTTCCCCCCCATATTCACTCCTGGATGAGGCTTTTAGAGGGGAATTAGCGGAGGATATAGACACTTACTTCATGACTAATACGGGGTCGGTGGATAGTGTCCAGGTTCTTTGGGATGCGTTCAAGGTATACATACGTGGGATGACGATGGCCAAACACTCAGGGGTGCTCAAGGCTATTAGGCAGCGATTGAAATACTTGGAAGCACAGCTGTCTGATCTGGAGCGACAAACAGGGGGTGCAGAGGACACTAGCACGAATGAGAGGCTTAAATCCCTGCTGGAGGAATTCCACGATGAGGCGGATAGGGAGATACAACATATGGGGAAGTATGCCACGGCACGCACTTACGGGGAACGGGACCGCCCTGGCTCCTTGTTGGCTAAGCTGATGCGTAATAGCAGACCGCCATTGGTGATTGAGGAGTTGTTAACATCTAGCGGTGAGGTGGTCAAGGAGGAAAGGGATGTACTGGCGGAATTTCATGCTTATTATACCGAATTATACAAATCACGGTCAGATCACCTAGAGGAGGAAATAGACGACTATCTGAGCTATATCCAGATGCCCTTCCTAGCAAATTGGCAGAGAGAATTTCTTATGGCACCGTTCCAGAAAGAGGAGATTTTGGAGGCCCTAGAGGGAATGAGATCAGGCAGCGCTCCGGGGGCTGATGGGCTTACGGTGGCCTTCTATAAGGCTTTCCAAGACAAACTCATACCACAATTGATGTTGCTTTTTGATGACATTTGCCAACAGCGTAGTATGCCGAAATCTATGAGGGAAGCACTTCTCATTACAATCCCGAAGCCGGGGAAACCCCCCAATGAGTGCGGCTCGTACAGGCTGCTGTCCCTGATTAACGTAGACGCCAAGCTATACGCAAAAGTTCTGGCTGCGCGTCTGGCTCTGCTTGTCCCAGATTTGGTGGCTCCGGAGCAGGCTGGGCTTGTCCCCGCTCAGAACTTGACGTATAACATCCGTACGGTGCTAGGCACCATTCAGCATGTCCGGCAGGAGAATAAGGCTGTTGCTATCTTCCTGGACATGGAAAAAGCCTTTGATTCAGTGGAGTGGCCATTTATGCTCAGGGTTCTACGTAAGTATGGACTGGGCGAGCCCTTTTTACAGATGCTAGGGGCCTTGTACGATAAGCCGACTGCACGATTGAAGATAGGGAACTCGGTCACTGGCCCAATGGAGATCAGCAGGGGCACCCAACAGGGTTGCCCCCTCTCTCCGCTTCTGTACGCTTTAGTGGCGGAACCACTGGCGTGCGCTATTAGGGAATACCATGGGTTTGAAGGGATCAACTTCCCTACCTATCAGATTGGCATATCGACCTACGCTGACGATACCCTGTTATATGTTCGTGAACCAGAGGTGAACTTGGCGTCTGTCTTGCGGGAAGTGGTGAGATTTGGAGCCCTGTCTGGTTTGCGAGTCAACTGGAATAAGTCTGTGGCATTGCCCCTAACCCCGGTGACCCTCCCGTTTGACTCGGAGTACCCGCTGCAGTGGACCACTGATTCTATCCGCTATTTGGGGATCCGTGTCCACACTGATCCTGAGATACTGGTGCGTGAGAACTATGGTGTCACGTACTCTAGACTGGTGGAAGATGTGGAGGTGTGGTGCAGGCTTCCGCTGTCCCTGATGGGCAGAATAGCGATAATGAAGATGGTGGTCCTCCCCAGATTCCTCTTTCTCTTTGCTAATATCCCTGTGGTGCTTTCAAAGGCTTTCTTCCGGCAGCTAACACAGACGCTCATCAGGCTTGCGTGGGGGGGCAAACAACCGAGGGTTCAATGGCAGACTTTAATGCTCCCCTATGAACGAGGGGGCCTGGGGGCTCCAGACCTGGAGCGGTACTACAGAATAGCGCAGGGGGCTCATCTACACACTTGGATCCATGGGGACCCTAGCATCCCGCATGTGAAACTTGAGCGCCTCTTTGCGGATCCCACCCCTCTCCCAGCCACAATATGCTGCCCTGTTGATCGTAGGGTTGGAAATTTAGACTCCATCGCGGCTACGAACCACGCTTGGCATGAGCTGGTCAGCTCCCGGAACAGCGAGCTGCTGTATTCACCCCTCATGCGTTTGGAATGGGCGGTGTGGTTGGCCCCACTGACAGAGAAGGGGGTACTTAAGGCATTACGGGACTTGGGCATAGAAAAGATGGGGGATTTCTTCTCGAACGGCACGGTAAAGACGTTGTACCAGGTCCTGCAATCCCACCCTGGGAAGACGCTATTGCATAGTTTCCAATATCATAGGGTCCGTAGGGCGCTACAGGTATTGCTGGGCCCGGAAATGTCGGAGCCACAGGAGGTACCGGAGCTTACATACATCATCAAGAATCCCTCGTCCAGTAAGCTGGTCACGAATCTTAAGAAATTGGGGGACCGGCACAAGAAGTACCCGCACTCCAAGGCCAGATTGGCTTGGCAGTGTGATCTCCAGTTGACGATCTCGGATGAGATGTGGCAGTACTGTTGCACGAACACTAGAAAGGTTTCACTTAATAGTAGACATCGTTTGATCCATTTTAAGTATCTGCAGCGGGTCTACTACACGCCGGAAAGATTGCACAGGTATGGACTGAGGGAATCGGCGGAGTGCGAGCGGTGCCACCTCCCCTCGGCTGATTTCTTACACATGTCCTGGACTTGCCCTAGTATTCATACATTTTGGCAGGGGGTATTTTCGGAACTTAGTGTGATGTTGGGGACGGAGGTCCTGCCGTACCCTGCACTGGCTCTGCTGGGTTTTTCCAAGCCACTTCCGGTGGCAGTGCGTCGCCTAGCGGATATTGCGCTGCTGACTGCCAAGCGTCTGGTTGCGTTATGCTGGATGAGGGGGCCGATTCCTACTAAGAGGCGCTGGGAGACGGATTTACTGTACTGCTGCACACAGTCGGAGGTGTATAATGAACTGCTCCCCCCGAAGGGTCACCCTAAGAATTTCTGGGGGCTATATAGGGAATAGCTGTGTGCCAAGGGGGGCGGAAAATCGGAATCTGAAGGGGAGGAGTTGGATGAGACACAGGAGGGAGGGGTAGAGGCGTCGGAGATTGACATACTGGGCGTTTGACTGCTCTTTTTTTTTGTGAGGTGATTGCCTGGTTCCTGGTTACTGGTAGCTGTGTTGTGGGGGTTGTGTGTCCCCAGGGAGGTTACACAGGGAGGGTGGTACTTGGTGGCTGCCTTAGTGGGGTCCCTTGCATCCTTGGCCATATGAGTCCTTGGCTATAGGTGCGTTGTTTACGTTCATACTCAGCAGATATAGCAGGTGGGTGGGTGGACACAGGTACGGGTAGGCTGGTTGTTTGGGGGGGTGGGGTTGGTCAGGATGTGGGTTTTTCTTGTAACTTTCTTTACGTAACTTGTTTACATGGTTTCGGGACTTCTTTTGCACAGTCACGCTAGCTGCATTGTATTTGCACATCACTACGTGGTCTTGGGCGCCGATGCCCGGATTAACCATACCATTCTTACGACACGGCAATGCTATTCATGTGGGACGCTTTTTCTGTCTGCGCCGCCAGGCCTCCGGGATGCTGGCACTAAGGCTGTGTATTATGCTTCTGAACATTGTGCTGGGCGCTATTTACTGTTGCCGCCGGCCTCCGGGTTGTAGGCGTTAAGTGCTGTGTGCTTACATCGAATATGCAATAAAGTACAAATTTAACAAAAAAAAAAAAGAACTGTTAGTTCTTGGTGACGTCTTATGTCCAACCTTACGTCAAACCCGGCACCTTTCAGGTATAAAATGCCAACAGTTGCCTTAAGCAAAGACACGGTGGTTTGGAGCCGAGCGGCCATCTACTTGCCCAAGAGCCCAGCTGATGCGAGAGCCCGCGGAAGCCGCCGCTCCTGTTTGACGCACTGAGAGAGACGCTGTCTTTTTCTCCAGCCGAGAAAATCCAGCTCAGGTGTTTCCAGCCTACCCTTGCGGGTTGCTGGGATATCGAGTCCTGAGGAAAGAGATACCAGACCTCCCACATTCTATTACCAAGGGACGGAGCTGATTAAACCCGTAGGAGAATTCTTGATGCAGATTCTTGGCAAAATTATCTTAACCAACTTAACTTAACACTGCTACTTACTTGTCCCTTCCCACGTATTAGGCTTAGGTCATGTACACCGGGGTAGGCTTAGTTAGAAGCACCAGTTAAGCCTTTTAGCCAATGTATATATGTATGTATATATTTTAACCATTTTAAAGTATCATATGGCTAAGAAACCGTATCAATGCTTTTACAGTATTATTTCATAATACTACTTTTACTGTACGCACTTTACTTTGCTTTAAGTATTGCAATTGTGGCAATTCATTTCTCTTGCATGAGAAGGAAGACTGCTCAATAAATAACACCTTTTTATTGAAAACGCCCGTCTCTCTATTTCTCTGCATTCTGATGAAACTAAGTATGCACTGCTGACTGAGTGAAATAGCTGTCTATTGTTTTCACACGACTCTAGAGATATACTCTTATTCTGAGGGAGCAAAGTTGTCATGTTTATGCGGTTGTCGGAAACTGAATTCCTTCTTGTCTGAGCCAGGGGAGCTTGTCCCTCCCTATTCATTCAAGAAAGTCTCCAGTGACCTCTGAGCTAGCTGGTGCAAACCTAAATTAAGTTTAACATAGTCAGTAGAGACCTAGATGACCTCAGTCCTACGTCTACACCGCTGTTTGTTATTCCAATGCGCAGAGCCTATTGGGAAAATAGGAACTACACTACATCTCGAAGTAGGGAGTGTCATTTGGCAGCCAGCTATCCCTCCAATAAGACTTTCTATGCAGGACTCTGAGAGAATTTTGTTGTTTGGTGGTCTCCCTGACATATTCAACCTCTGAAAGCCCATTTGTCTGATATATTATTCTTTTGTTTAACTATAGCTCAGCAGCAAGAACGTATTGTGTCAATAGTTAAAGGTTATTTGTCTGACTTTCTATGGTTACCTGATCAAGTGTCTTTATTCAAATCACCTGTTGTGATGTGTCTTCTAAAAAGGCCAACATATGTCCCCACCAGCACCATTTGTAATTCCCCAATGGGAACTCAATCTGGTTTTCAAGTTCCCAATATGCACTTCAATTTAACCAATGCATAGCTACCTTCTTTGATTGTTTACTTTGAAGACTGTGTTTCTCTTAGCAATAACATCAGCTCGTCACGTGACTTTATTGGAAGCATTCTCTGTTCCGGACACACTAGTGCTAAGAACAAAAGCAGCGTACCTCTTGAAAATTGTCAGTTGGTAATCTATTATCCTGCCAGCTTACTTTGTCCCCCTCACCTTCCAAAGACAAAAAGGGACTTCACTGTCTAGACTTTGGTATCTATTTCCAAGGTGAGAAATGTGCATTTTGAAGTATCCATCAGAAGAAAATGTTACCTACTCTCTTTCTGGTGGATACTCTTATCTAACCAAAGACAGCTCAACGACCCACTCTGTCAACTCCTTTTGTGAAAGGGGTGCCACTTACTGATCACAAGGCTAAGAATCTGGGGGGTAGATCGAGTGTCCTCGAGAAAAAGCATTACAGAAGCTAAGTTACTTGTTCTTCCCTACTGAACTTCCTAGTAGCACCATCAATGGTCGCCTACATAAACACTCCTCGATACAAACTCATAGCTATTTCCTCAGTTTACATTAGAGATGTCCCTGCCCACAAAGCTTCCATCACATTCAAGTCCCACTTCATATCAAGGCTCTTCAGCTAAACCAAATCATTGCCCCCCTGAATGAACGACCAAAATGTGTGGACTGCCCCTACACTTAAACGACTCAGCCAGCATCAGGAATCCACCCATCAAATCTTTCCTGCACCCCACTACATTATCTGAACTCTTGTGTTGTCAAAACCTAGCTGTCCACCATAATGCCTGATTTTCTCTTGTTTGGATGACCACTTTATCAATGAATGGCCACAAATCCACATCATCACTGCCTCAGCATCGGGGTCAGCCACACAACCTGAAAGAAGGAAAAACAACAATATACCCCACCCCCTCCTTACATCACTAGCCAGTCGGGGGCATTTATCTCTTGAAATAATTCAGCCTGCATATGCCCAACTTCCTTATTACATATTCAGTACAACCCTTCAAATTTACATCAGTGGCTACCATGCTATGAAAAGAATGAGTAGTGAAATCTGCCGCTGGTAAACCCAGCTTCGCCACTGCCCTCCTAAGCACCTTTAGCAACTGAAAACTCAATAACATTGAGCTGTCTTTATGCACAAATATCCTGCAGCCTCTATCAAAATTTGGTGCTACAAATAACTGACAGCAATGTCCCAGAAAAAATCCTTAGGGTAAATATGCAACCAAATAAATTTACCTTTTCCTCTCTGATCCTTCTTATCCTTCTTCAACCAAACTACCACCAACACTTCTTGCACCCGTTCTCCTGATATCAGCAAATCTTCTAACTGCTTCAAACCAGCAACTCAGAAACCATAAATATCCCCAAACCAGAAACCAGCTTGAACAAAACCATTTCACATACATTGAAACAGAATTCTGTCAAAGCCTTTGACCGGCTCCAGGAAATCCACCATAATAAGCCTCCTTTCTTTTTTCACTGGTCTTGCTTACCTTGATCAATTCTCCAAAATCCTCCTACACATTTCCCGCGCAGAAAGCTCATACCCCTAAAATAACTTCCCATAAAAGGCCATTACAGCCAGCTTACAAGCGGTGGTAACGCTGTTCAAATCTCTCCTTATGAGATCCATAATCAACTTTCCCACATCATCTTTTCTCTACAGCCAACACCCACACTTTCTTTACCACAGCGTGCTCCTTATACCACAAATGCCAGCATGCTTGGCAATATGCGATTGCTGGTGACGGTGGCAAGGAATTTTCACTTAGCTGAGCTCGGACCATGTAATTCTGCATCTGGTGCCGAGCCACAGAATCTCACTGTAAACGAAACTATGCAGCCGCAATTTTATTGTCTACACCTGGGACTCTCCTTGCTCTGAAAACTGTTATATCTCAAACCGAGTACAAAAACCCTTAGCAACTCTGAACTTCACTGTCCCTTGTAGTTGCATGTTAACAATATGCACCAGAGCCAATTTATCCACATTGAAAAGCACCTTTTCATTCTGAAAATACCTCTGCTACAACACCAATATTATATGAAATAACTCAGGAAATGTTGTGCTTTTCCCTTCGCACTGTCACTGCTTCTGCCATCTCTTCGCACACCTCTTTCTCTACCAGAATAAAATAAAACCACAACCTCCTGCTGCTTCTGAAAAATTCTGAATGCTCCACTCTGCGCTTCACGCAGAACCATCATACCATACCTATTACAATGCTTTAGAACTGCTAACCACTTTCTCGAGTCCGCCCTCACACCTACAGATAACCTCCATGATGAGGCAGCCACTGACGGCCAAGGCATGACTCCTACAAAGAGCCTGTTGGGACGGAAAAGTCCTCTGCATGGTAATAAACATGCGTCCTTGCCCTGAGTACCCAACTGTAATGGTACCTGGATCCCTATTGCTGATTAGACATACATGGATCATGCATGTGCACCATGACATAGGCTTGTCTCATGTTTCACTCATTTTTACACTTCCGCTGTTGTGTGCTTAACTCACCCATGGCATACCTGAGTTTGGTGTCAAGTGCTGTGCAGCTCAGAGGTGGTGTATCTACCTGGGACAGGTACAATACACGGATAACATCGTACTGAGCAGTGCGTGTATGGTGAGTACTTGTACTGGATGTATATGTGCTTGTGAGAGGTACAGTACTTGAAGGATGTAGGGCTGTGCACTGCGTGCAGTATAAATGCATGTGCTGAATGTATCTGTGCCTAGGAGTGGTTCAGTACTTGAAAGGTGTAGAACTGTGCAGTGCATGACGGATAAATGCATTTGCTGTGTGTAGTGAGTGGTACAATACATGAAGGATACGGTGTATGCATGTTAATTACATTTGTTTGTTGTATGTGTGCCTATGAGTGGTATAGTACAGGAAGGATACAGTACCGTTCAGTGCGTGTATGCTGAATACAAACAATGGGTGTATGTGTGCCTGAGGAGGGCGCAATAAACACTTGGAGTGCCTGGGTTCAATTTTGGGAGACTCAGGCCTTCATGGTTTCCCCCAGACAGATTTGTGTATTGCTGCATTCCTGTTAGGTAGGTGGGGCACACACTGGGGAAGGTAGATGTACTACTTCAAAAGGGTGCTATTTGATTCAGTGAGAGGTCACAGGAGGGACCTGTGCACCTCTCAGGAAGAAGATGGGGCTAATAAGAGAATTATAAATAGTAGAGCTGGGGTACCTGTGCTAACTTTCTGGTGCACACTTTCCTGTGGCTGACATCCAGATGTGAACTCAAGTCTGTGTTGTCGGACTGTGCGCTTTGGATACACTCCTGCTGTGACAGACTGTTTTTCAAGAGGGATCAAAGGAGCGGGCACTTTAAAAGAAGCAGAACCCTAACATAAAACGTCTAAGACTCAGACCCTCAACCAAATTTGGTGTCTGAAAATGGACTATAAGAAGAGTTTGAGAACCCAAAAATGGTAATCTGCCAAACAGTCAGACAGGAGGTCTGAGGAAACAGCTGCTGCATCAATAGAGTCCTTGCCCATGTGTAGAACAGAGTCGTCAACCCCTGTAGGCCAGGAAAGGGCCGCTGTGAACTGAGACGTATGCTTTTCTGAGCCAATCAGGCCAAATCCTTTGCATAGTGCCAAGGCAGCGACCCTGCATACCAGAAGGGGCCACTGGGAAGAAGAATGCGGTGCGATAAGGGTCGCAGCCATGTTTGGTAGCAGGCTGTGATCCTGTATGTCAGGAAGGGCCGCCGTGGAAAAGACTGTAGTGTGGTAAGGGCTGTAGCCTTGTGGGGTTGTGGGCAGTGACCCAGTATGGCAAGAGAGGCGGCCATGAAGAATTTAACTGTGCCAATCAGCAGGATCTCCTGGACTGTGAGTTGCGGTGACCCCAGATTTCAGAGGGAGTCTCCGAGAGCAGTAACGACTGCAAACTTTTCTGCCTCCCCTCGCCAGAGAAGTGAGGATGCCATGTTAGATCCTGCGCATCATCACCCAGACGAGGGACAAGAGACAGTATTGTCGTAGCTACTCCCCACCAGGAGACAAACTGAACAGATTTTCACCCCTGGAGGAGTGGCAGAGAGCCTCTGGTCGCTTCAGGAGCAGGACTGCGAGTGAGAGGCTCTGCACTCGCTGAATGCGGCCAACTGACCTGAACTCAACTGCAGCCACTGCGAGTGCCTGCAGACGGTGCACACTCACAAACTCCGAATGCTTCACACGTGGCGGTGCAGATAAAACTATCAGCCTCAGGGGAACTTTTTATTTTTAAAGAAAGTTTTTTTCTTTTATTTATTAATATTTCCAGAATCACAGAAAAATCATGACAGAAGTTATACATCTCAGGTTATAACAATAATTTCAGTACATTCCTTTTGAAAACAGGACTTTTATTCAATATCAACCATACAATAATAGAGCATATTTCAGGTTCTGGACATAAACAGCATTTTCCTAAATATATAAATTTCAACACTTAACGTATCCCCCCACCCCCAGGGTCACGTTAGGTATACCCCACCAGTTCCGGGTACTAAGAGTTGGACTACTTCCTATGGGTTTTGTATGTCTACTTCATTCCCGGGAGACTCCTGTGTATTGTTGCTATCCCTGAACTATCTTGGCTTGTCTGTGACCCCTATGTCTCCTCTGAAGGAAGGTCCCCTCTCATTGGGATGTCTGTTATCATGGTGTACCAGGCCCTCGCATCGTCTTCTAGTTTTCCATCTCTTCTGACTCTTTCCATTCCAATTAGCTGCGCTGTTGCCCATTCCCTCAAATCTTTGGCCCAACTTTCCACCGTGGGGGGCGCCAAACTCATCCACCTAATTGCTATTCTTCGTTTGGCTAGTACTAGCCCGAACTGGAGGAATTTTTTTTACGTTTTTTCGCTTTAGGTTTAGGGAGGAGTCCCAATGGTATCTCCTTAACGGAATGAGGTATCGCCAATCCGGTAACTTTTTGTAAGCAGTCTATCACCTTTCCCCAATGAGATGTCAGGCCCCAATGGAACTTGCTGCTAAATTAGCATGATAGCGCAGGAACACTATTGACTTTAAGCTAGAGTCGTAGCGGATGCTTGAGGCTCGGACTACTAGTGGGGCATACTCTGGATGTTCCAAGTAGTGAATAGGGAATAACCACGTTCGCTAATGCAAGAGGTGAGTGGTACAGGGAGCTGCCAAAGAAACAGAGCCCCAACCTCAGGGGAAATTGTGTGATTGGGAATGTTGTATTTTTCCTTCATGTGCGTAGCGTTAGAAAATAAAATACTTCTCTTTTTTTCATAAAAGTAAGTATTTAGCTGGACAATGATTTGTTGCTACTGCATTTTCCAAGTGTGTTTCAGCGACGCTGTGTGCATGTGCTTTTTGCAGCCTGAGCATTGCCCCGGGACTATGTGGCCCGAAGCCCAACCGAGTCTCAGCGACACTTTGTGCGTGTGTGTGTGCAGCCTGAGACTGCCGTGGGCTCCGTGGTGCTGGTTGGAAAGTGCCCCGTGACTGCAGTGCCCCCTCAATGTGAATCATTGTCCACGCTGCTGTGTAGCTGTTTGTGGCCCGAGCCGTCATCGTAACTGAGGCTGCAGATCAAGATCGCCGGCCCGAGCCGCAATGTTCTAAAGGATTTTGTTAAGCTAAGGAAGTCGTGAGGTAATAATGATCGTTGTTTGCGGGAGGAATCTGCCCAAATCGTCCTTAACGGAGAAAGCAGAAACCCAACCTGTCAGGCTATCGAACGCCTTGCATCGGAGCTGCGTCGTCATCGGGAGCACCCTGCAGGACGTCCGACAAGCGGGAAGAAAGAGAGAGAGTCAGCGCATACCCCAGGTAAGGCTTGGACTCCGGTCGGGAGCGACAAGCGTGTGTGGCCTGGGGAGGCGTGCAAGAGGAGTACAGGAGTGCTCCCGTCTCTCTCCCGCTGCATTGCGTTAGACGCGCTGAGTCCTCGAGCGGCCCGGACCAGCATGGCAGGACTGGGCTGCCCTCAGAAGTTCAGGACTGTTGTCTGTGGTTTGGGCCTAGTGATGCTTGCGCTAATCGCGTTGATTGGCCTGGTATTATTTCTGCATTACGAACTGCCTTATTACTTGCAGTAGGGATTGTATTATTCCTGCAATACAAACTGCCTTAGTACTTGCATTAGGGATTGTATTATTCCTGCATTACGAACTGCCTGATTACGTGCATTGAGGATTTAATTATTCTCGCATTACAAACTGCCTTATTACTTGCATTAAGGAGTGCGCTATACTTGTATTACGAACTGCCTGATTACGTGCTTTGAGGATTGCATTATTTTTGCATTAGGAACAGCCTGATTACGTGCATTGAGGATTGCATTATTCTTGCATTACGAACTGCCTGATTACTTGCATGGAGGATTGCCTTATTCTTGCATTACGAACTGCATATCATTGCATTAGGACTGCATTTGAACATTGTGAACTGCTTGTTAATACTGCAAGAACCTACAAGTGTTTGTTGGCCTAATAACCGGCAAAGTGAAATAGTACGAATACGCATATGTTGATTTTTATCGTTTGGTCTTACCATATTTTTCTTCTTGATAAAGATACCACCATTTTTGTACTTCAGTGTGGTGTCCATTTGTGGTGTTATCACTTTGTCACTGGGAGTGTGGTTGCAAATACTTTACACATTGCCTTGAAGATGAGCCTGGCTGCACGTGCCAAGCTACCAGGGGGTGAGCAGGGGTCATCAAAGAGGGTGTCCCTCCTTTCCCTGACTAGAAACAAGGGTCCCTATTTGGACTAAGGTTACTGCCTCAGCCAGTTCTAACAGTATGTATGAGTGAAAGTGAAGATCCACGGGCATGTGAAGTCTCTTCAGCTAACCCTGGCATTTTGGTTAATTGACCTCCATGGCTTAGAGATGCAAAGTGCTGTGATTTCTCGCTGTCTTTGCCTTCAGGTGAAATCTCTCAGTCTATAAAGCGCGTTCGGTGTTCCTCCTTAACAGTGAGAGTCCACCTCTATGGACTTTATGGTTGATTTACCACTTTCAATCCGTAGGAAGGGTCATGGGGGTAAGGAGCCCTGTGGAAAAATCTGCCACCCATCCACCCTGAGAAGCAGGAAGATAAAGCAGGGGCGTCGGGTCTTGACTGAAGGACATTACATGTTTGCGTATAGTTAAATGTGTTTACTTCTTGGGGACTATGAGTAGCACCCATCCAAGAAAGCTCTGCTAGTCTATGATTTTTCTTTTAACACTGGAATCTGCCCCTACAGTCAGAGCCAGGCCTCTAATCTATAGTCATATGTGGCATGACTAAGACTTGTTTTCCCGTCTCTGTATTACGTTTTCTTTTTCAATCTGTGATATGACCACACCTATTTGTGAGCCCAATGAGAGCCAAGCATCAGTGTTTTTTGGTCCTGAATGGGTAAAGTCACATATCAGAATAGCAGTTTACATTACAATCGTACACATGGGCAAATAGCGCAAGGATCTGGAACAAATAGGTGGAGACTACTGTGAGGTAATTTACACATTTGGAAATTACCCATATGTAATTAGCACAGTGGCGAAACCCCCCAAAAGTTTTAATTTCAACAAATAAATGCATACTAATACAGAAAAACATAAAACAAGAAGCCATGAACAACATTTCATAACCAAAACATTAAGTAAACATTCAGCACAAAAATATTTCGACCATTACGTTCACCATCTATAAATGAGCTATCACAATGACCGAAAGAAACCATGAACATAAAGACAAGAAATAAAAATGAGAAAACTAATATATAAAAACACTGTCACATGTAGTACAAAGAGCATGCAAGCATACATATGACCAACAACAACCATTAACGCAAGGCTATTAATGAGCAGAGTAAGGAACAGCTGAAAAATCTAACTACAGAGACTTATAGATTCAGCCCACAGAACCACTCGCCCGCATTGGCAACCACCACACGGACGAATCCCTGATTGGCCACTACATTGCATTGACAGCCACTACAGGGACCAATACTTGATTGGCCACTACATTGCATTCGCAGCCACGACAAGGACCAATCCCAGATTGGCTACTACATAGCATTGACAGCCACCACATGAACCAGCCCCTGATTGGCCACTACATGGCATTGACAGCCAGCACTGGGACCAATCCCTGATTGGCCACCACATCACATTCGCCGCCACCACACAGACCAATCCCTGATTGGCCCCTACATCGCACTGCAACAGATATCACTGAAGTTCCTGTTAGGTCTATTGCTCCATCGAGTGAAGGCTGAAGAGTGAGATCAAGCCAGTAATGAGAACAGTGTAGACTCAAAAGATGAATCCATTGCATACAACACAATCCTATGTCCTGAAAACAAAGCTCCTGGACACGAAGAGTATAGACACACGCTGTAGGGGATCACTGACATAATATCGAAGGACATAATATCGACTATCAAAAATATCGTTGACAAAATATCGACAGACAGAATATCGAGTTTGTATCTACAAACAGGTAAGTACAAAAATATTGAGTAAAAAATATCGTTTACAAAAATATAGTTTATAAAAATATCGACTTTATTAAAAACAATGTTAAATTAATTATTATAAATTAATTACTAAAATATACTTAAAAAGACTTAAATTAACTTATAATAATTAAATAATTAATGAAAGTTATAAAAAAAATGTAAATCATATTTGGTAAAACATATATATATATATAGTAACATAATATAATTAAATAATATCCAATATTATTAGCGTACAATAGCGGAAGTGTAAAAATTACTATTCCCACTCCAGAGAGTGCTACTGTAGGGAAAGCGTTGGATAGCGTAGGGATAAAAATGACTATTCCCACTCCAAAGAGTGCAACAGTAGGGAAAGCGTTGGATAGCGTAGAGGTTAAAATTACTATTCCCACTCCAGTGCGTGCAACAGTAGGGAAAGCGTTGGATAGCATAGGGGTAAAAATTACTATTCCCACTCCAGTGGGTGCAACAGTAGGGAAAACGTTGGATAGCGTAGGGGTAAAAATTACTTTCCAACTCCAAAGAGTGCAACAGTAGGGAAAGCGTTGGATAGCGTAGGGGTAAAAATTACTATTCCCACTCCAAATAGTGCAACAGTAGGGAAAACGTTGGATAGCATAGGGGTTAAAATTACTATTCCCACTCCAAAGAGTGCAACAGTGGGGAAAGCGTTGGATAGCGTAGGGGTAAAAATTACTATTCCCACTCCAGTGGGTGCAACAGTAGGGAAAGCGTTGGATAGCGTAGGGGTAAAAATTACTATTCCAACTCCAGTGAATGCAACAGTAGGGAAAGCGTTGGATAGCGTAGGGGTAAAAATTACTATTCCCACTCCAAAGAGTGCAACAGTAGGGAAAGAATTGGATAGCGTAGGGGTTAAAATTACTATTCCCACTCCAGAGAGTGCAACAGTAGGGAAAGTAAATACTTCATATATTATTTTAAAACATATAAATTAATATCTATAAAAAATTAATTAAAAGTAATTAGCAATTTAATATAAAATAATAATTCATCTATTAAAATTACTAATTAACATTAATTATTACAATTAGTTACCTATTAATACAAATGAATTACAAATTAACATTTAATTATTTAACAATTAAAAATTAATTAACAATTCAAATTAAATACAATTAAATAAATTTAATTATTTAATTAATTATAAATAAATTACTTCCCACCCTATTCCCCTATAAACCCACAACCCGCTACAGAAAATAAATTAGTAAAATTAACATAATTAGCAATTAATCAATTAAATTAAATTAATTGGCAATTAAAATGTTAATAATTATACATAACTTAATTAACAATTAATTCTAAAATACCAATAAATAATTTTACATATTTAATTAATTATAATTAAATTACTTCCCACCCAATTCTCCTATAAACCCACAACCCGCTACAGAAAATAAATTAGTAAAATTAACATAATTAGCAATTAATCAATTAATTAAAATTAATTGCCAATTACAATTTAATTAATTACCAAATATAAATTAATTAAACATTATTTAAAAATTAATACCAATAAATACATTTACATATTTAATTAATTATAATTAAATTACTTCACACCCTATTCCCCTATAAACGCACAACCCGCTACAGAATTAAATTACGCAAAAATTAAAAGAACAAAATTCATTATTTTCGAATTAATTATAACATAAATACACACTTTTCACACATATAATAACATTAAAAACACTATAAAAAATTCGATATTATTAAAAATTCGATAATTTTAATAACCTGTTATATACTTCGATATTTTAACTTTCTATATTTTTAACATTCGATATTACATTACATACCTTAAAAACGATATTTTTGATGTCTATATTCTGTCCATTCGATATTTTGTATATTCTATATTTTAAACTCGATATTATGTCCATTCGATACTTTGTACTCGATATTTTGACTGTTTACCGCTGTAGGTCATAGTAATGAAATGAAATAGACCAGTGTCCTCTACAGGTCCAGATGCTTAAAACAACAACAACAACAAAAACAGCCCTACAGACCATTAACACCACACTGAAAAAGCCATCCGACCAGCTTAGAGTCAGGCTTAAAGCCAAATACCCAAAAGCCAGGAGGTTCCAGGGTAGAGGCTTGGTGTAGTGAAGGTAGGCATAACAGTTGGTCTTTTTGCACAAATCTGCCACAGGGTGAAATGCACACTTGGTAGGAATCACAGCATATTCCCTCATCAGGTAAAATAAGTGTATTGCTGCCCCTGTTTACTACAGTAAGTGGTGAGATTACATGTAATTAAATACCTGCTTGTCAGTTTTAACAGAGTGTAATAACAATTCAACCATTACGGCCAATTGGCTTTAGTATATGTTTTCTCACAAAAGGAAGGCTTACTACCTTTTTTTTATAACATTTCATTATACATGATCTGATCTATGACACCTGACAAAACTATCCCAGTGAACTAGTCAGGCCTCTATCCTTTATCAATGACTTTTAACAATAACCAATTCAGACCTACTTTATTGAACATATGCGTTCGAGGCAAGTGGGCTGCTGAATTCATATCTGTGCATAGATCGCCGCCTAGTGTTGGGTCCGGATGATCGCACATTGTTGTCCTGGAAGAGTCTTTGAAGTATCACGAGATAGGTGGCTCCTCCCCTGGACTACAGTGCGCATGGGCATCGACTCAGATTGTTTTTTTCCGCCATTGGGTTCGGATGTATATTGGTTCACTCTAGTCGGAATCGATAAAAACTTTCCGAAGGCCAAAATGCCTTTAGTTTTCTTCGTCGGTATAGTCTTGCGTTCGGTGCCTGATTCTTCCAGCTCGGTTCCGAGCCGGATTCCAGAGAACCGCGTGCTTTCGGCGCGGAGGGCCCAGTCCACGCCACAGACCCTATCGACTGATCATCATGGAACGGAGCCCGTTCAAGAGATGTCCCGTGTGCAACTCCAAGTATCCCCACATCGACGTCCACCCGGTGTGCAACAAGTGTCTGTCGCCGGATCATGATGAAGCCAGTTGCATGGCTTGTTCCCGTTTTAGATCCAAGAAGACGCTTAAGCATCGACGCGCTGCGCGCCAGGAGGCCCAGCAAACTGCACCAGCGCCTGTGGACATCTTCGATGCCGGGGATGATGAGGGAGCTGACCGGGAAGTTGGTGAAAACCTGTGGAATCCCACGTCGGAGGTCGACTATAACTACGACGCGGATGCTGAAATGTTCGAAGCGGAAGAAGTCGTTGACGAGGTGGCCTTTGGGGCCATGGAAGATAGCTCGAGCGAAGAGCTAACTCAAACTGACATTGGGGCCGAAAAGCTTCAGAAGGCTCAGGTCGAGGGATCGCCACTAAGCCTTACCCAAGATCTTACAATGGGTTCTACGGCCCCGCCTTCGGGCTCTGCTATGGACATTACTATTGAGCCGCACCCTGCAAAATCAAAACCGAAAGTAAAACCAACGGTCTCGACGCAAGCGAAAGCACTGGTGTCCCCCTCGAAACCGAAAGTGCGCATTACTTTGGTCGGATCGAAGGCCTCGGAGCCGTCGGCACCGACGAAGCAGAAGGGTGTTGTCGATCCGAAGACACAGGTCATGGGGGTCGAGACGAAGTCTGCCACGCCGAAGACAAAGGTCAAGGTGGTCGAACCGAGTAAATCGGCGCCGAAGGTGGTCGACACAAACAAGGGACTCGGTGATCCAAAGGTTCTCGAGACTCCGCGTCAACATGACAAGGCCAAAAGCGGCACAATCCACGAGTCCATGTCTAGTGGTGCCTCGAAGGATCCCGTCGACTCAGCGCGGCCGTCGGCAGCTTTCTCCAAGCAGGTGGCGGACTCCCTAAAGCGCATCAAGGAGAAGGCCTCGACTGTCGGCCCGAAAGATCCTCCACCTTCAATGCCGGTCGAGAAACCTCAAAAAGCTTCGACGCCCATTCACTTCACGTTGCCGCCGAAGGTGGCGCCGAAGGCTTTCACTCCTAGGATAGGCGCCAGCGTGCCCAAGAAGGTGCCCTCGGTGCCGAAGTTGACGACTGTGGTCCCGACCTTAAAGCATCGACAATCTTCGTTGGAAGAACAACAAGAACACTTTATCGATGCCAAAACAGGCAGACTTTCCCTCCATAAACGGAAAATTGCCCCGGAACAGCCAATGGAGTCCTATAAAATTCCTTTAAAGAAAAAGAAGGATTCCACTTCAACTCCTGTTCTTGTGTAACCACTTTCTCCACATGGCCATGATGTCTCACCCACTTACTCTGACGTGGACGCTGGGGAAGGTGATGATGATGATGAGTACAGCTATCCTGTCTACACAGACCCTGAAGATACCAATGAACCCTGGGCAGCTGGTGCTGACCCAAGTGATCCTCACTCTGCCCCAGACACTCAACTCTATGCTGTAAAAACGTCGCCTACAGAGGATTCAGCTGCGTTTAATGCCCTCATTGAAAGAGCGGCTAAAAATCATGACGTCCAGCTCCATGCTGACCCCATTGAAGTGGACTTTCTTTTTGACACCTTTTCCGTCTCAGAGAGAACTGTCAAGACTCTATGGTGAAGGGTGTCTTAAAACATGCTGGGTAGATCTTTAAAGAACCTACCGGAGCCAGGGTGATAAACCCTAGGATTGAGAAGAAGTATAAACCAGAACCTACTGACCCTACTTACATCAAGGGACAGTTACCTTTGGACTCTCTTGTTGTTTCAAATCAATCAATCAATCAATCACAGCATTTGTATAGCACACTACTCACCCGGAAGGGTCTCAAGGCGCTTGGGGAAAGGGGTCCGCTACTGCTCGAACAGCCAGGTCTTGAGTTGTCTCCTGAAGGCGAGGTGGTCCTGGGTCAGCCGGAGGTGGATGGGGAGTTCCATGTCTTGGCTGCCAGGTAGGAGAAGGATCTGCCTCCGGCGGTGGCTCTTCGGATGCGTGGTACGGTTGCGAGGGCGAGGCTGGTAGACCGTAGCTGGCAGGTGGGCATGTAGAAGGTCAGGCGGTCGTTGAGGTACTTGGGGCCCAGGTCGTGGAGAGACTTGTGTGCGTGGGTGAGGAGCCTGAACGTGATCCTCTTGTCAACAGGGAGCCAGTGCAGGTCCCTCAGGTGGCCGGAGATGTGTCTGCGTCGGGGGATGTCCAGAATGAGTCGGGTGGAGGCGTTCTGGATGCGTTGGAGTCTTTTCTGTAGCTTGGCTGTGGTTCCGGCGTAGAGGGTGTTTCCGTAGTCCAGTCGGCTGGTGACGAGGGCCTGGGTGACCGTCTTCCTGGTTTAGGTCGGGATCCAGCGGAAGATCTTGCGAAGCATGCGAAGGGTGTGGAAGCATGATGAGGATACGGCGTTGACTTGTCTGGTCATCGAGAGGGAGGAGTCAAGGATGAAGCCCAGGTTGCGTGCGTGGTCTGTTGGCTTGGGGCGGTGCCCGGAAGAGGGGTAATTCTCAAACAACGGGTGATGCTCCTCCCCCAGATAAAGAATCCAAGGTGTTTGAGGCATCAGGGAAAAGGGTGGCAGCTCAAGCGGCCAATAACTGGCGCATTTCAAATACACAAACACTTCTAGCAAGGTATGATACACTGGAGACCCTGTTGCAGCACATGCCATACGAATACAAAGAGGCAGCTGAGATGCTCATCCAAGAGGGGAAGCTAATATCCAATGCTTCTATTAAATGTGCACTGGACGCGGCTGACACCGCGGCCAGAGCTGTCAACACTAGCGTCATGCTGAGACGACATCAGAATCTCGGGATTTAAGCCAGAGATACAGACCACCATTCTTAATCAGGCAGTAAACCCTGATCATCTGTTTGGCCCAGAGGTGGACACCACCTTGGAAAAGATAAAAAAGGACACTAAAACTGCTAAGTCCATGGGGGCCTTGCAGTCCCAGCAATTCAGGGGTGGTTCTTTTCGTCGCTCAAGCACAAAAGGTGTTTCCAGAGGCCAGCTCTCCCAAACCACGCAGTACTATAAAGGCAACACGCAGTCCACATACACCAAACAAAGTCGAGGTGGATATCGTGGAAACAGCGCCAAAGGCAGGGGTCGTGGAAACAACAACTCCAGATTCTCTGCCACCAACAAACAGTGACGCCTTGTCACTGCCCCCCGACCACGCAACACCGGTCGGGGGGAGACTTCAACAGTTCCTGCCAGTCTGGAAATCCATCACCACAGACAGGTGGGTCACACAGCTCATACAGTACGGTTATTGTCTGGAGTTAACATCCACTCCACCCAACATACCCCCAAGACACCGTCCTATGTCCGCCGAGCACTTGCACTTATTGCAGCAGGTGGTCATCGTCATGCTGCAAAAAGGGGCAATTGAGCTTGTGCCTGTGGAAGAAAGAGGCACAGGAGTTTACTCACTGTACTTCTTGATACCAAAAAAGGACGGGTCCCTCAGGACTATACTGGACCTCAGACCCCTCAATCAGTACATTCTATCGGAGCACTTTCACATGCTGACCATGCAGCAGGTACTCCCGTTGCTCAGTCATGGGGATTTTCTCGCAACCTTAGATCTGAAGGATGCGTATTTTCATATTCCGCTGCACCCGTCACACAAAAAATACCTCCGGTTCACCATCCAAAACCAACATTACCAGTTGCCTTTCGGGGTCACCACGGCACCCAGGGTGTTTACAAAGTGCCTGGCGACGGTGGCGGCGCACCTAATGAGACAAAACATTCACGTCTATCCTTATCTGGACGACTGGCTCATCCAGGCAAAGTCAGCCCAGCAGTGTGCCGCCCACATGTCCCACACGATTCACCTTCTTCACGATCTGGGATTCTCACTGAATTACCCAAAGTCCCACCTGCAACCCGCCCACATACAGCAGTATCTTGGTGCGACGATAAACACTCTGGCAGCCACAGCACAGCCAAATTCAGTGAGGGTCAACAGCATTCAATCGCTGATACAAAGATTCAGACCTCAACACTCGCTTCCAGCGCGAGTGTTCATGCAGTTGATCGGCATGATGACCTCCTGCATCTCCATAGTCCCGCACGCGAGACTACATATGCGTCCGCTTCAGGAGTGCTTAGCACGTTAGTGGACTCAGGCTCACGGACCGTTGAAAGACCTAGTGTTGGTGAGCGGTCGGGCATCCAACTCTCTGCATTGGTGGAATCCACAAAACCTTTGCGAGGGGCGACCGTTCCAAGAGCCTGTGCCACAGATCATCCTGACGACGGACGCTACTCTCCAGGGATGGGGAGTTCATGTACTCCATTACACTGTGCAGGGACTATGGACACCACAGCAAAGGAAGATGCACATCAATGTTCTGGAACTGATGGCGATCTTCATGGCACTAAAAGCCTTCAAAGTACATCTGTGCAACAAGGTCGTGTTGATCCAGACGGAGAACATGACAGCCATGTACTACATTCAGAAACAGGGAGGAACACACTCTCCACAGCTGTCTCATCTGGCTCGGAGCATGTGGAAGTGTGCCATTCAGAGAAACATCTTCCTCATGGCAGAACACCTCCCAGGCAAAGACAATCAGATGGCGAACCTGCTCAGCAGGTACAGCCACCAAATGCATGGGTGGGAGATACATCCATCAGTACTCCACCCGTTCTTCTAAAGGTGGGGTCATCCAGAGATAGACCTATTCGCCACACAGGAGAATGCAAAATGCCGAAGCTTTGCCGCCAGGTTTCCACACCCACAGTCGCAAGGCAATGCGATATGGACGAACTGGTCAGGCAAATTTGTGTACGCTTTCCCCCCAGCACCTCTAATACCGCTGGTGGCATGCAAACTGAAGCAGCACTCGATGACTCTCATCCTGGTTGCTCCAACGTGGGCTCGCCAACCATGATACACCACGTTTCTGGAACTGTCCGTGGTACCGCATCAGAGGCTACGCCTCACACCCAGGCTTTTGACGCAGAGCCATGGCGACATTCAACATCCAGATCCGCAACAGCTCAACCTGGCGATCTGGCTCCTGAGGTCTTAGAGTTTGTCTACCTCAACTTACCTCCTGACTGTATGGACATCATCTGGGAGGCAAGGAAGCCCACCACCAGAGCATGCTATGCGGCGAAGTGAAAGCGGTTTGTCATTTATTGTGCAGGCCACAACATTAACCCGCTGGATGCATCTATTCAGAACATCATTTTTTATCTCTTACATTTGTACAAATGTAATCTGGCCTATGCTTCCATTCGCATACATTTATCCGCAATGGCTGCTTATCTCCAAAACAGACAGCACCTCTCACTTTTCAGGGTGCCTGCCATTAAAGCCTTTCTGGAAGGACTCAAACGAGTCATTCCTCCGCGGATGCCACCAGCTTCGGATTGGAACCTCAATGTGGTCCTCACCAGGCTGATGGGTCCCCCTTTTGAACCACTTCATTCCTGCGAGATTCAATTCTTGACATGGAAAGTGGCTTTCCTTATAGCGATTACGTCGTTACGACGAGTTAGTGAACTCCAGGCACTAACTATCCAGGAGCCATTGTTTCAAATTCATTCTAACAGGGGGGTGCTTCGCCCTAACCCTAAATTCCTTCCTAAGGTAGTGTCTAAGTTCCATATCAACCAGACTATAGAACTACCTGTGTTCTTTCAAAATCCAGAGTCACTGGCGGAGAGAATGCTCCACACACTTGACGTCAAAAGGGCCCTAATGTATTACATTGATAGGACCAAGGATTTTAGGAAGACTAAACAACTTTTTGTTGCCTTTGCGCCACAACACAAAGGTAACCCCATTTCCAAGGCTGGTATAGCCAGGTGGATCGTTAAATGTATTCAGATCTGCTGTCAGAAAGCCAAGCACACTCTCACCATTCCACCACGGGCCCACTCCACCCGAAAGTTGGGGGCCGCATTGGTTTCCTTGGAAATATTCCTTTGGAAGACATATGTAGAGCAGCCACATGGTCTACCACACACACATTTACAAAACATTACTGTGTTGATGTGCACTCCAAACAGCAGGCAGCTGTAGGGCAGGCTGTTCTAAGAACACTTTTCCAAACTGCTGCAGCTGGCACGGGCGGCCACCGTTAATGGAGGGACTGCTATGTATTCTATGCACAGATATGAATTCAGCAGCCCACATGCCTCGAACCGAATATGCTACTTACCAGTATGCATCTGTTCTTGGCATGTAGGGCTGCTGACATTCATATCGCCCGCCCTCCTCCCCGGCGCCTGTAGCAGCTGCTGCATTCACACATACTTCTAGCATGGTCATCATTCACTTAGTTTCACTCCATCTTGGCCACAATGGCTAAAAACAATCTGAGGATGGAATCGATGCCCATGCGCACTGTAGTCCAGGGGAGGAGCCACCTATTTTGTGATACTTCGAAGACTCTTCCAGGACAACAATGTGCGATCATCCGGACCCAACACTAGGTGGCGATCTATGCACAGATATGAATGTCAGCAGCCCTACATGCCAAGAACAGATGCAAACTGGTAAGTAGCATATTCGTTTTCCACAAGCAACCATCAAGTATAGAGTCTCAAAAGAAGAAATATGTACAGAAGTACAGTTGGCAGAACAATATACAATCCCTCCTGAGCTGACCAATTAAGGATTATCACAGTACACACATTCTACACCAAGGGCTTGTCACAGTGTTAACCAACCCGACACCTCTTGTGCGCTACCATCTTATGCGATATTCCATGTAACAAAATACTTGTCTGCAGGCTTTAACGCGGTCTAATACCAACCCACCCATAAAAGCATATTAACATGTGATTTTCACAAGAAATAAGTCCTACTGCTTTTGCCATAACTTTTCATAATAAAGTGATCAGACCTATGTCATATTAGGTATATTTCCCCAATGAACCAATCAGGCCTATAGCCTTTAACCCCTTCTATGCTCATGATGAGCTCAGCTCGTCATGAGTTACGCCTCTCGTACATTCATGACGAGCTGAGCTCGTCCTGTAACGCGGGTTTTTCAAAAACCCAGCGCACAGCGGGAAAACCGCTAGCGCGCAAGGTGTTAATATTGGATGGTCACCAACTCAGGCCTACTGTAATGTGCATAGACTTTCCCACACAGCAGCCATCAAGCATACAATGATAAAATTACAAATATTGAGAAACTGCAGTTTGCACAACAATATACCACAACTTCTTTGATAGTCAGCAAAGTTTAACACTGATAATCTACCACAAATGTTTGCAGGAGGGAGTGACCAACACCAAAACCCTCTCTTACTACAGTAATTCCTGAGATCCTATGTAACACTATACATGTCTACAGGCTTTAACACAGTGTAATAATTATGTCTGTTGTTCATAAGCATCCCCAAAAGGCAATCATCCGATAAACATTCCCAAAATTACAAATATGAACAAAAGCACAGTTAGCAAAAGAATGTACACCCCTTGCCAAGGCGATATGAAAAGAATTCTCAGACGGTGTACCCTGAGCGCCTATCGACAAACACCCAAACCGCGCCCAATAAAGCATTATCTTTGAGATTTTATGAAATGCCTTTTTCCACGCATTAACACAATTCACCATTATATGCCTATTTGATTGAAAATACGTTTTTCACTATAAATACGTCAATCATATTGCCTGTCATAAGATGCCATAATAAACAGGCCAGACCTTTAGCATTAGTTTTCCCCATAAGCTACTCAATCCTGCTGTATTGAACATAAGCTCTCTGATATATAAACATACTTGAACTGGCCTAACGTAAGACGCTCAACTGTGTTTTGAACTTGCTGTAGTCTCAAAACTTTGCCAGAGCAGGCCTGCATACACAGCATACCTATAATGTAACATTTTGAAGATGAGGGTTTCAACTACCTGGGCCCTTCTGGTTGCAGACCTGAAGGGCAGTATTTTCCTTAGCATGGATACAAAAGGATGGAAACATGATGTGCGTGCCTTCTGAATTTGCAGTCCCTAAGACAATGCTTAGTCACACCGTTTCACAGATCTTTTGTTTGTTTAGCTGTAAACAGCATCTTACCCATTAACTTTGACAAGAATGTTTCTGAACAGAAAGTTCTCCAAATATCAAGATCTTGATGTTGCTGCTGTTCTGTTTAAGAAATATAAAATCCAAGATTGTCCAATGGACAATCGAAAGAGAGTCCTTGAGGCAAATTATATCCGGAGGGGATTGGTCAAATTTCAGAATAAACTGAGGTGCCTATTTACTTAAAAAATATAGGGCAACGCATTGAGCTAGCATTCTAGATATAATGATGCTGTTCCACTCTTCCCAGCGCTGGCGAACAAACATGCTGCCTAGTGCCACACACCCCTTTGCACCATAGTATAAAAGTTTGTGTAGGATACCTAACATAGGTTTTGTACTGGAATGGCACACTTCTAGCTTACAATCCTATGCATAGACTAACTTTAACACTTTTCCCTCCTTAGATGTGTGCTCTGCAGTGCAATGTGAGAAAAGTTATAATAATAATAATAATAATAGGGGGTCTTATAGAGCGCTTGGTGACGCACCACGGCGTGTCCCCGCGCTGAAAAGCAAGTGCTACCAGGAAAGTACCGGGACAGGGACCCAACTACCGGGCAAATAGGAAGGTTTTTAACTTGGCTCTAAAGGTGCGCTCTGAAGGTTCCAGGCGCAGTGCCACAGGAAGTTTGTTCCAGCTTGAGGCCGCCAGATACCTAAAGGATCTGCCGCCCATCCGTAGTTTAGATACCTTAGGAATGGATAGGCGCCCCGAGCCAGAAGATCTGAGATCACGGGAGTCTCGTATTGTGTTAGCAGGCCCTGCAGAGGGAGAGGAGCCCTGCCGTTAACAATCCGGTGGCATGTGCATAGTGCTTTGAATTCCACCCTGCTTCTCACCGGAAGCCAGTGCAGGGCCTGGAGCGCAGCTTTAGATGATGCTCTTCTGGGTAATTTGAGAACCAGCCGCGCCGCAGCGTTCTGCAGGACCTGCAGGCGGCTCAGGTTCTTCTCAAGAGTCCCCAGGTAGAGCAGGTTGTCGTAGTCCATCTTGGACGTGACTAGTGCATGCACTAGAGTTTGACTGGCTTTGATTGGCAGGAGCTCCAAGACCTTCCTAAGGCTCTTAAGAATCCCGAAACAGGCACCAACTACCCGGTTCACCTGGGGTCCAAAAGTCAGCTTAGAGTCGAACCAAACACCCAAATTCCTCGCCTCCTGGCAGGGAATTGGTGCTAGTCCCAGGCAAGGAGGCCACCATGCCGACGTCCAAGCTGCTTGGTCTCCCCCCACCACCAGCACCTCAGTCTTGCCTCCGTTGATTTTAAGGCAATTGGCAGACATCCAGGCAGCAAGATCTTGCATGCATGCTCTGAAGATGTCCGCCGCGAGACTTGGTGCTCGCGAGAGGGAGATGACCAGCTGCGTGTCATCGGCGTACGACACCATGCTCAGGCCGTGACTCTCCACTATGGTAGCAACCGGGGCAACATACAAATTAAAAAGGGTTGGACTCAGGGATGAGCCCTGCGGCATCCCCTGGTCCAAGGCAACTCGCTCGGAGTAGCAGTCGCCCTGCCTGACTTGAAAACCTTGGCCAGAAAGAAATGATTGGATCCATTTCAGCGCTGCCCCTCCTACTCCCCCTTTGTTCAGACACTGTAGCAAGATGGAATGTGCTACAGTGACGAACGCAGTGCTAAGATCCAAAAGGATCAGGGCCATAGTCTGGCCCTCATCGGCACCCTTCCTAATGGTTTCGGAAGTCATGAGGAGCGCTGACTCCATCGAATGTCGGGCCGAAATCCAAACTGGGTGGGGCGTAGCCGGTTAGTGTCTTCTACATAATGCATTAACTGCATATTAGCCACCTTCTCCGCCACTTTGGAGAAGTAGGGTAGAAGGGAGATGGGACGCAGGTTGTCCAGTTTCTCGAAGCTGATACTCTGCTTCTTGCGGAGGGGAAGCACCACAGCTTGTTTCCATTCCTCTGGCATGGTGCTGGACCTAAAGGAGACATCCATCAGATGCCTAATGTAAGGTTCTAGCGTTGTCAGGCCCAGCCGCTTGGGTGATGCTGGGTCCCGTGGAGAGCCTGATTTCACAGATCTACATATTTTAATCAGGTCGTCTGCTGGGGGGGTGGTGAAATTAAGCAGCAGATTTTGTCCACCTGCCTCTCTAGCAGATGCTTCAAACTCTCCCCCTGCCTTGGGTTGGGTAGGGAAAGCTGAATAAATTTTAGACACTTTGTCACCAAAGTAGTCAGCAATACGATTACAGGTGGCAACTGAACAGACCTCCAATCCTACTGAGGACTTGGGGACAGTCAGGGATTTATAGACACTAAACAGTTCTTTAGCTGAGTTATCAGCACCCAAGATCCTGTCTGCATAATAAGCAGTTTTCGCTGTCCTAATCAGGTTATGATATGCTCGTCTAATGACGAGAAATCTCTCTCTCGCCAGGCTGTCATAGGCTGCTCTCCACTGCCTTTCTGCCCGCTTGCAGTCCCTCTTGGCGCCTCGTAGTTTCTCATTGAACCTCTGTTTACGGCCGCCCTCCTTCGGTCGGCCTAAAGGGGCCGTACGATCCAGTGCAGCTGTGATATGGTCGTTAAGCAACTTGTTTGCCGTATCCGCGTCATCGCCTCCAGGAGGGCCCCCTGCGATAAGAGCCTCATTGAACTCTGCCAAGGAGAACCTGGCCCATTTACGCCTGGGGTAGTTGAGGGGCGAGGGGTCTGACACCTTGTGTTTAGGGATATGAATTTCAAATGGCACCATGAAATGGTCTGTCCAGGGGAAAGGCTCGGGGGGCGCCACTGTGACATCCTCCCAATTCTCAAAGACCGGGTCGAGCAAGTGGCCATGCTGATGTGTTGGAAGCTGACCCTTTAACTCGAGCTGTAAGTCCTGAAGTTCTTGACAAAACTCCATCGCTCCTGTGTCTGACAGATCCTCTAAGTGCATGTTAAAGTCTCCGAGTAACAGAAACTTGTCTCTCCATAGTGCTGTCTCCGTGACATACTCTAGTAGGTTCCCTTTAAACCTTGCCAGTGGTCCCGGGGGACGGTAGATTAGATAGCCCTTCACTGTGGTACCCCCATTAATTTTTATGGTAAAAACCCCAGCCTCGCTACCCGCCAAAGCGACTAATTCCAATTGACAAGCGAACTGTTGTTTAAAAGCAATCGCTATGCCCCCCCCTCTGCCCTCGAGTCTGTCCAGTCTCACCATCAGATATTCTTCTGGCAAAGCCTGAATGATGTCGGGGTCCGAGTGAGCATCCAACCACGTTTCCGTGAGGAAGAGCAAGTCTAATTGTCTATCCACAAGAAGATCGTATATGTCGTGCTTGTGGCATCGCAACGATCTCACGTTAAGGGTCCACAGGACAAGGTGGAACTGCCCCGGGTATCAACTGTCAGTGTGCTAAAACGAAATTGACAGTGCCTGCACCCTCCCTCTTCCCCTATCTTTAAACTATGAAGGCCCGGCATGCAGGTAGAGGTGGAAAGACTTACAAGATCGCTCCTACTCCAACACACTCGTTTGTCTGGACCAGGGGTGGGGGCCCTGGGCCGTGTCCGGTCGCGGACGGGCGCAGACGGGCTTGGCTTAGGCGCGGCTTCGGCGCGCGCACGGCACGCCCGCTGCGCCAGCCCGCTGCGCCAGCCCGCTGCGCCGTCTGGCCATAACGCACATTATATAGTGGTTAGACGAAAAAAAAATAATTTCTCCTTGTCAGCTCCTGCTACAAGGAGGCAGCTTTTTTGTAGCAAAGACCTGTCTACCACTTTTATACACAGGGCGTTGCATCAAAATCCATGGGTGGTAGCATGGGAATAACCATGTACCACCCATGAGATGCACACTTTACGCTAAGATAATTTAAGGGGTACTTTCCAGAGCAAAACATTTTGGGCTCGAAAGTAAATACTTTATCAACTTGGTGCCTCAGTGTGTGATTTTGCGATGGAGCAAAGTCAAGCCCCTAAGCCTTTGTAAGTATAGAACTGACATATGGGCGATGAACATCAGCCGATGCACTAATTCTTCTTTCAGAATCAATAATTGGTGCGTCACCTCCATCTAAGACATAAAAATTCCGGTCGACTCCAGTCACCCCTCTACTATATAATACCAGGTCTAGACCAGTGAAGTTATCCTCTCTAAGAGCACAAATGCAATAGTGCTCATCCTCCATAAAGTGTTGTCTACAAACAGGGTCAGTAAGTTACACTGTAAACAAACTGGTTCATCACATCACAGTCAGGTAGGGGCAGAATCCTAAACAATCTAAAACCCGTTGGCAGAGATCTAGACTACTGCCCTTCCCGAAAGCTGGCTTCCATACCATACAGACATTTGCAAAGCCATAAGATCTGGCACTACATGACAGCCTTTTGGTTTTGTCAATGCTTGTTTGGTCTTGTCTTGGTTTTTGTTAAACGCTATTGTTGGGCAATCGCCACTATATAAAAATAGTACTTGGCTAAAAGCAAACATTTTTTTTATTTTTAAAAAGCATTCATTAACCACAGCATTCCTTGACAAACACAGCTCCTTGTGAAAGAAAGGAAGGCTGTCACTCACAGTGAAGTTAGCCAGTGGTTGAAATGGGCTGTCCTACTGCGCCATGCCGCATGTTGTAACGGACAGAAAAAGAATGTGAATGACAGAATATCCGACCAATGGATGAAAACGTCTGACTGAAAGCCTATTTCAGTAAGTACGTCGTACATACATTTTACTAAAATCAAAGCAAACTCATGCCAAACCTAAAAAAAATGTTTGCATAACTACAGCCAAGCAAACATGCTTGGTTATCGTCCAGCACAAATGTCGACCTCGAGTGATGCAGACATTTTCTTCTGATCACCAAAAGCTGAGCTTCCTCTTCAGTAGTCCTCGATAAACAACCAAAGTTATTTTAGGCATCATGGTCCCACCGGGCTTCATTATTATTAAAGCTGACAGTGAAAACAGCACAACTAGTGCAGTAGCTTTAATACGTTTCAGCAATGTGGTCTGTGGAAAAAGCAAAACCGAATTCAATCTGTAAAGGTACCATGGAACTTATTCCCCAAAGTAACACCGTCTAAGATTGTACAAAAACGTTATTGCTGACTACACGGACTATTTCAAAGAACAACAAATGCTGAAACACCACAACGTTAATAAAGTGAACTTTAATAACAACTGGGCCAAGATATATGTAGTCCACCCGCTTCTCAACACACCTCTTAGTCTCTGACATAACATTACGCAATATATGACGTTACAACGCAAACAATTACAATGCATGCTTTTACAACGCAGCTGTTACAGCACCACTACCGTTACATTGCATAATTTTACAACGCATGCCATTACAATGCATTTTTTTAAAACTACCATTACAATGCATACCAATACAAAGCATACCATTACAACGCATACCATTGCTAGGCATAATACTTTTAGGTTACCAGTAGGGCAAGTATTGGAAAGCATAGGGGTAAAAAATACTATTCCCACTCCAGTGAGTGCAACAGTAGGGTAAGTGTTGGATAGTGTAGGGGTGAACATTACTATCCCAATGTACCCCAAAACCCAAACCCACCCTAAAACAAAAAAATTCCCATTACTCACCTTCTAATGTGTTGTAATCGCATGCGTTGTAGTGACATGCGTTGTAGTGACATGCATTGTAATGACATGCATTGTATTGGCATGCGATGTAAAGGCAGTGCTGCAAAATACAGCCGCAAGAATGGTCCTGAACAAACCCAGCCGCTCCCCTTCCCGACCTTTGTTTCAAGCTCTACACTGGCTGCCGGTGACGAAAAGATCAGTTTTTAAACTCCTCACTCTGGTGTTTAAGGCAACACGGGACCTGGGGCCAGCTTACTTGAGGAAAAAGACAAGGCCATATGTTCCCGGTCGTCTCCTCAGGTCAAGCAACCAGAATCTGCTTGCACCTTGCAGAATCTACAAAGCCAGAATGGGAGAACGTGCCTTGTCCTATCTTGCCCCTTTTCACTGGAATAGTCTGCCGGAAGAGATTCGTCACTGCACTTCTCTGGCATATTTTAAGAAAAGCGTGAAGACCTGGATGTTTTAGGGGTTGGTATTGCTCGTAGTATCCGTTTGCTGTCGTGCCTAGGTGCCGTGAGATCCCCTGGGGATGATACGATGCGCGCTATAAATGATTAATAAACAAAAAAATTGTAACAGTTGCATTGTAAAGGAATTGCGTTGTAATGACTGTGTTGTAATTGATGTTTCCCAAAAATAAGGCACCAGTTTAAATTTAGAGTCTTATTTTGAGTTTGACGGACTCTGTCAAAACGTGGCAGATAGGCAATCTAAATTAGATGAAATCCTTGACTTTTGTACTAACTTTATTGCACACCATTGTTTCGGAAAAAGCTGAAAATCTTGCTTTTTTCCAGCCCCTAGTTCTCTATCTGCCCCATAGACAACCTTCGGCAAGAGCACCAGGATACTCTTTGGAGTACCAGTTGCCCTGTATAAATATCCCTACATAGAGATTAATGAGTATTTTTATTTGCACAAAAGAAAAGCCTCAGCTAGAAGTCCCTCGTACTTAACTGATGAATAAGTGTTGGACTACATTTAGACCCACTGTCTTAGGAATGGCTATCCAAGTTTATTAAAGCATTAAAACTTATCAGCTATCATGAAGATAATATCATAGTGTCCATTATCAAAAAACTGTTCTGTGAATTATGGTCCAAACATATAAATTTCCCTTTAAACGAAGGTATCTTCTGGCTCCGCTAAAGACTAGGCAAATCACTGCATTAAAGTAAAGTGCCAGGACTTACCATCATTAAGGGTGCCTGTACTTATCACAGAGGGAAGGTTTTGTTGCAAGGTTTCACTGGAATTACTTGGAAGCAGTGGAAGACGCCCAGTCGGAGCGCAGATATTCATGGTTGGGAACACATAGGGATAGAGGGTTGCATAAGGGGACACACCAAAGCACTGTTGAGACAGTTTAACCCCTTCGCTGCTGGCCCGTTTCCGCCGCTGTGCGGTAAACAAAAGAACAGGGCGGGGCCATGACGAACCCCAGCCGTCATCAGCACACGAGCACCGTGGAGCGTGACGGCTGGGGTTCGTCACCAGCATGCAAGGGGTTAAGGAGAGTCAGACTGATGAGTAAGTGTTGGAATGTGGATTATTATTAGGGGCAAATGTGTATCTCCCACTGGCAATAATTGCACTAACACAGTATAGTGCTCAGAATAGGTCTTAAAAAAATTATTCCTAAGCTCAACTCTTGGTAGCTTGGCTTTGAGCCGACAGGCTTAACTTTAAAGATAGGTATGTACAGCATTTAATAAACACCAATTCAGTAAACATTTAAGACTCAAGGCATAATAAAAATCCAACGCCAATATATAGAATTTGGAAATATTTTTATCTTTAAAATGACACCAAAACGACAAATATCCAATGTAGGGAACTGGAGATATGAATTTCCAAAGATTATTAATTTCTAGTACTTAGAAACCTATAGCACCCTATTGGGACATCCGGTCGCGATAGACTGGGTCAAAGTCAAAGTTTCAGGCCGACCGCGATGAAGCCCTGCTCGGCTACCACTCGTGGTAGGTCTCGGTCACAGTCACAGTTTTCATTATCGGACTTAGAAACTTTTCTGGAGCTTTTTCTCACGGGATCCCTCGATGCTCTTCACCAGGCCAGATTCGGTGAGGGTTTGCCGGCCTCGGATTTTGCCTACTCCCGGTCAAACTCTGAAAGTAGGAGCTTTTTAGCGGGACGGACCCGGACGGACCTGGACGGCAGGACGGCTCGTGGTTGAAGGCAGGAAGCTTGGCTGGCCAGGTTAAGTCGGTCCTCTTATGGAGCTTTTTTCCAAAGTTCTCCAAACTTCTGAAACTTCTGCTTGAAGTTCCCCAGAGAGTCCAAAAGTGTCTCAAACTCACTACAAGGGTCTGGAAGCTCCAAGATGGTACTTGAAAGTTGAGGACTTCAGTTCCCACAATCCACTTGGACAAAACCCTTACAAAATCTACTGGTTGTTCTCCAGATTGAGGATCCTTGGTGTTGATGTTTCAGGTGAGCTCTGTTAACCTGTAGCTTGCAGGGAGTCCACTATTTAGTCCTTTTACAGGAACGTAATCCACAGGCTGTAGTTTCAGATGGTGCAGCAGGTGCAGTCTTCAGAGTGCAGGCCTTAGGAAATGCACATCAAACTTCCAGATGGTCTGGTTTATTAAGTTTCAAGCAGCAGATCTGAGGGGCTGTGACCTTCTCAGATACTTATTCCAAGTTCTCTGGGTCAAGCTGGAGGTCACTCCAGTCCAATGTGCTGCAGGGTACAAGCCAAAGGTCTGCCCACTTCATGCTGAGTGTGGGTCTATTTTGTCCCAGTTTGGACCAATTCTTCCAAATTCATAATGGCTGATTTTCCAGCAGGCCGGCTAAACACACCCCTAGGATGTCTAATCTCCATAGTCTCTCCCCTTTGCATCTACTCATTCCTTCCTTAATCCTAGCATCTGGCTGGGGTTCACAAGGGTAAAGTTGTAAATGACACTGGGGTCCTCCACTTACCATGAAGTCCATAGTTTACGACTCCTCCACCTGATCTAGCATTCCTGTACAACAGGACACTGCCCTCCCAGCAGAGCTGGTCAACCACAGGGGCTCTTTACCACTTCTTCAAAGAAGCCTGGCCAATCCACTTAACTGACCAATCAGGACAAACCACTGTTTCGGCTGAATCTAAACTTAGAAATAAGAAAGTCTTATAACTTCTTGTATGTACCTTTGAGGAGAAATTTAACAATATTGTATTGATGGATTTATTAATACCATTCTGGGAAGTCTTTGAATGGTACTTTTAGCCTTCTTCTATCAAGAGCTATTCATTAATAGCTTTCTGCCATGTTAACCTCTGTGGCAAGGATTTGCAACGGGAAAATGACTTAGGCCATTTTTCCACCATCAGTGCTTATAAAAAACGTATTTTATAAGTACTCTGCCTATATCTACAGGACCCCACCACTAGTATACCTAGGGGAGACTTTAGGGGTTCCTGAATATGCAGACATATTGCAGATCCTCGTTTCACATTGCTCCTAGCACCAAAGTTGAGTTTGTGCAGCACTTTATCACAATGTGGGGAGTGAAATGTGCACATTCTCCTAACCCTGGGGATCTAAAACTCATTTTTATAAGGGTCCACCTTATAGATATCTGACCTCCCAACCCTGGGACACCTAGGGGAGACCAGGGGTACCTAATATGCCCAAAATTGTAGGTTATCCATTTATAAGTGCCCCAAACACCAAAGTCGAGTTTAGGTAAATTTACTTTATAAAAGCAGTCCTGTAACACAGGTCTACTTTTAAACTGACCTCAGGCTTAGCAGTGCACTCATGCAAGTGAAGAAAAGGACTGCTGGCCTCTAAACTACCATGCCCTATTATTTACTAGGGACTAGGAGGTAGTTTCAATCCCCCTGCCCTATTATGCACTAAGGCCTTATAGGGTAGGTCATGCCAATCACAGGGGTACCCCAACCCAACCCTAGCGCATGTTGGTGTTTATGCTGTATTATAAGTTTTTTCTTTTTACAGTATAGCACTGGCCCTGGGATTGGCAAAGCAGAGCCCAGGGTCAGTCCGACTCAGTTACTACCATTACCAGTCAGCAAAAAGTTGGGGGGTGCCCAAGGCACAGGATGACTTTGCCACATCACCTTTGGGTCCTTTGGTTTTTGTCCACACTCTAAAAGGGTGGTGTTCTATTCTTCCCCTTCTGCAGTTTCCCAGATGGTAAACGACAGAGCTTGTTACATCTACTATCAGAAACCTCTGCGTAATCCTAAACAAAGAATGATGTTGTAATACATATTCATTGAATACTTTTCTCCATAATATAGAGCCTTGCTAACATTGATATTTACCCAGCATACACCTCTTCCTCAGTGACCGCATTCCAGAGCTGACTTTATAGAGGGTATGGCAGTGTTTTTGCTATATCTCATCTCTGCCTTTTCCCCTTGGGTCTTTCTCAAACAGTAGGATCAGTGTAGTTTTTTGGTGAGAGACTAAAGTGGAGAATTGTGATTTACAAAAGTTACATATATCAGCTTGACAGATGGCAAAGTCCCCCAGTATGGGTGCTGATGTAAATCCATTACAGGTGATAGCTTTGGAAATTACCACGGTTTAAGGTGAATTGAAAGTAGCAGAGTAGGGAGGCACCTACTTTTTATTTAATAAATTCCATTCCTATACACGTCCTCGGGGTACCTGCACACAGAGTGTATCCATAACCCCCACGTACAGAGTGCTACCTATTCTGTTGGCTCTGCTCAGCTGAGTAGTTCAAGAGGGTCTGAGTTTGTAGCCAAAAAAAACGAATGCTGAAACTTGGAGCCCTCTGTAAACTCATTCCATGGCTCCCAAACAAAGTACTAAGAAGATAGTCAAGCTTTTAATCCTTTTATTGAATAATGAAGGTTACACTTTCTGGCCGACCTCATGCTTTCAACATTTTGTTTTTCAAGTTCAAGTTTATGTATTTATGATTATGAAGAGGTCCACATAAAATCTGAAAATTAAATACATATAAATGAGATAAGATTCTAATTTACAATTCATGCTTTTAACATTGAACTAGTAAAGGTGGAGATTGTTTTGTCTTATATTTCAAACAAGGCTGTACCATGGCTACTTCTTTGTATCAAGAATAATAGCCCTCTATTTTAATGCGTTTATAAAAAACAATTCCGGTAGTTTTAGGAGAAGATGAACTGCATTAGTCTGCTCTTGTGGTATTAGTCATTTTAATACAAGGAAACCAGAGGTTGACATCTTACATTTACATCAGTCAGTTTCAGCAATTGCAAGCAGAGGCCAAATAAACAAATTAGTGGTGACTTCTGCTTTCTATAAAGGATTAAGGGAGGTAATAAAAGATGCCCTGTCATTATGAGTAATTAGGACCACCATAATGGGAGTCTTATTCAAGCAATCGGAGCCTACAAATCATGATAGAACAGCAGATAATGAAGGTGGAATCTTCAGCTCCTTGTAGCAAAACCAGGGTCAGCTAATGCTGAAGGGTCTCATAATGAATGAATGCAGATTAGTTCTTTCAAAAAGACCTTGCCCTCATGAAGAAAAAGAACATCAGCACTTTGATGAATTATACCTTTATTGTGTAAAACAAAGACACTTTGAAGCAGCTGCTCCTTCCCTTTAGAAAAATTTGATTTCTCATCAATGTTCTGCAAACTCAGAACGAGCGTAAATGCATCGCATATGTTTGTAAAAGATAAGACATGTTTTAATCTAGCTCTAACAGTGAGTACTCCACAGAAAGTGCATCTTACCTTAGCACATCTTGACGTGGAGCTTATGGATATGTTATCCAATCCATAAAAAGCTAAACACCCGCTAGAAGCTATTTGAAGAGAGAACGGCCAGCTGTTAAAATATTTTATATTATTGATGTTAATGACTGCCTTCGCTGGTATTCTAGGAATATCATAGTTATGCACCAAAAATTCTGATATCAGCTGGCAAAGTCCTAGCATTTCTTCAGTTTCCTCTGTTGTAGGGAGCATTCTTCCCCTAACCCCAAAACATAAAAAGAACACAGACCCGTATTTGCTTGGCCTGCTAGTTGCAGAAAGTTCCTTTGTTTCTTTTACTCCAGCATATAAAGAATTGTAAGGTGTTTTCAGCAAAAATGAGACCTTGCCCATAATGGGCACCATCAACTTTATTCTGCAAGAAAAGATAGATACCTCATGATTATAAAGTGAATAAAATACTCTTGAAATATCTTAATGAAAACCTACAAAAGTGATTTATACTGCATTCTGTTTCTCCCCCATGGCCCCCCCCCATCTTCTTTATTACCAAGTCAAGCATAGAATTCTGACCCTGCATAAATTACCATAGATTGAATGCTATCAAAGTCAGAATCATCAGAAACCGGAAATCCTCTTCCAGATCTCGGTCTGCTAGATTATATTTGAGAAGCCAGCCTTTTCCAAGCTAGTCTTACAATGAGTCTATGATTTTCAATGAATATGAGAAAGGGAAAGAACGGAAATTAGCATTCAATATAGATACTACAAATATTTGGGATATCGTTCAGTCTTTGCAGTGTCAAGACTGCTTTTGAGCATTTTGCAAATGAGATATGTCATGACATTCTGGACTCATATTTTATTCTCTTTATTATATTTCTAGTTAACCCAGCTCCTTGAATGAAAACCAACAGCATATGATTGAAGTCTTAAGGCAGCTCCAAAAACATTTATCTGAAGAAGAGTTGGTTCAAGGTTTTATCAGTTCCCTTTTTGATATTTATCATATCAGACACTAGAGTTGAGATCAATCTTTCAAGATACAGGCAGTCTTGGATTAGCAAGTTACAAGCTCAGTTAAATATTTCCTGTGATTTCTTGTATTCACCAATTTTGATAGGCAGTTCATACTAGATTTTTCTCAACTTATACTTCATATCAATACATTAACAAATATGGGAGTACCCGTGGAGTGGCCACCCCAACAAACATAAGCATTCACATACCTGAAGACACATTCACTACAGCTCCATTTCTGAGAAACCCCAATTGTGACCAAATATTGGAAAGTGGCAACTAAGATAACACCTCATCCTATGCTATAGGAACCTTCCTTTCCCAACCACATCTAAACAATATTGCTCTCTATCGAATAGCATATTTTTCAAGAGCCCTCACACCTAAAAAACACAAATACATAATAAATTATAGAAAAATATAGGCCATAAAGGATGCTTTTGGGCACTAGATACATAATTTGTAGAGTTATCAACATATTAAAAATTCATTTTACCCCCAAGGGAAGACAGTCCTGAACCATTGTGAGCACTGGCAAACTCCCATATGAAATGGCCTTAACTTAGCGGTGCTAATGACGGCTGCCTCATTGATATTCATGTAATGTCATATGTGATGTCACACACATATTGGAAGGAACTGGTGAAATGAAATGAAATGCAGTATTTATAAAGCGCTAACTGCCACTCCGAAAGGAGAATCCTGGCGCTGGTATGGAAGGTAGAAGAAGCTCTGGTGTTCTTAAATGAGTGATCGAGTTCATCTGAAGATCAAAAAATCCAAGTTTTTAGTGCTTTCTTATATTCTGTTTCTGATTTTAACATTCTCAGATGCATTGGCAATAGGTTCAAAGCTCTGGTACCTAATACAGCCATTGCTTTTCCTCGTTTTGTTTTGTATCTAAAGCTTGGACGTTTAAGGAGGTTGGCTGACGGGGATCTGAGGGTTCTAGTTTTAGTGTAGGGGGGGACTCTTGATGAGAAGTATTTTGGCCTCAGTTTGAGTGAGGCTCTAACAGTGATTAGGAGAATCTTAAAGAGTATTCTATTATGTAGTGGGAGCCAGTGAAGGGTTTTTAGGGCTGCAGATGCGTAGGACCTTCTAGTAGTTTTAATACCAAACGAGCCGCTGCATGTTGGAGTACCTGGAGTCTTTTCAATGTTTGTTTATTGGCTCCTGCTAGGAGGCTGTTGCAGTACTCTAGTCGCGAGAGAATCAGGGTGACTGCTACTGATTTTCTTGCAGCGAGTGGGAGTAAATCGGAAAAAAAATCAAGGATTTTATGAGGCTGAAGCAGGTCCTTGCTACCATCACTGCATGTGGCTGGAAGGTGAGTGCGGAGTCAACTGTACTCCTAGGTTTCTCGCAACCTTCACCGTATTAGGCGGAGGTGATGTAACCTCCAGCCACCACTCGCCCGGCAAGAATGAGACTTCTTTTTCTATTGGTAAGACCTCCGTTATATCGGTGTTGCACCTGAGGTGCTTGTCCTTCATCCACTGGATGACCTTGGTAAGGCACTTGGTACCACTGGATTTGAGTCTTGACAGGAGGATACTGTGTGACATAGTATCAAATGCGCAGGGGTGGGGGAATCATATTGCCCGACGCCCGAGCCATGTTGATTTTTACCACGGGCAAGAAGATTTAACGTCTATTTTGTCTGATGAACAAGTAGACATTAAATCGCATACATAAAATACAGGCTTTGCGCACTTTGGGATTCACAACCAATCAGAAAGGCCGAATATGCTTTTAAGGCCTCTGATTGGCTAGCAGCCCACAACTGGCTGTAACCAGTGATGGGCTGGGGGACTGAAGCGTCAGTCTCAACAAGCGGCAGTATCAGCAATCTGGTGTCTCGCTTTCTCAATATCAATGGGTTGGACGTGCAAAACCATGAGGAAGCTGTTTCCATTTTAACACATGAGGGTAGCTCATTGCTGAGGGCGACCTTTAGAACGAGGTGAGGAGAACGTGTGACATTAATGTTACCAGGCTAATGCAAAGTGAACTTGCGGCATCAGGGTCGTAGTAATACAGTTCACTTTATCCTCTCTGCTCGCAAAGGGAAAAAGAAATGCAAACATCCTGCTGAGAGCTCAACTGATAGCAGTAAAAAAAACTTGGCATTACGCTAGTGCCCAGTTCAGATTCCACTAGAAAAAACAGAGCGGGCTAACTTGGGGTTTGGAGCGAACTGTTCTTTAACCACATCGCTGCTGTGGTTATTTTTCCCCTGTGCTGAAAATAGCTATTCTCCTCTATTCATGACGAGCTCAGCTCGTCATCAGCACAGCTCAACTGTGCCTCATGACGAGCTGAGCTCGTCATGAGCATGGAAGGGGTTAAGTGGTGCTCAGCTATGCAACTATGCATATTATATTAAATTTGCCATTAAAGAATTGTACTGGGACTTAAACATGTAAAATTCCTGTGCTCAGTATCTCAGCATAACCACACGTTAGCATTAGAGCAAATGAGCAATATGTTTGTTTTACTACGTATTGTCTGTGACAGCTGGTGGATTTTAGAACTGGTGGGGCCGATAGGCGATTTGTATTTATTTCCTTAAGGGACAGAAGTTGCAAACTGTTGACCGGCACAGTGCCTTTATCTACTTTTTGCTGGTATGAGAATTGACCTTGTGACAGTGAGCCTTTGTATGCTGTTATATAATATATATAAAGACGAAGAGATGTTGAAATTCCAGTGCCCCGAATCAGTCACATAGCGCAGACACTCATTCATTGGTGGGCTAATAGAGTGCGCGGCTCACATTGCACACAATGTGATATGAGTTAACACTGTCTGTCTCATTCTCTCTCCCTCGCCTTATTTTTCTCTCACACGCCAACATTTCATGCTCTCTTTCCTGCTATTTTTTGGAAGCATCTATCTGTGTAACCACATTTTGAAAAAACTGCTTGATTGTGAAGATCGTGAGTGCTGCATGGAGCCGGGGAACATCCTTTACGACGCGGATGTTACCCCGTGCTACCATTACGACGCGTCTCTTACAACGCAAGTCGTAACCACGACTTGCGCTGGAGGGCGCTCAAGGACAAGGAGTAGTTAATTTACTATTCCAACACCTTCCCTACTATCCACGGGGACTGGTGTTGGAATAGTAAATTAAACTATTCCTAAGTCCGCACCCTACAGCGCAAGTCGTGGTAACGACTTGCGTTGTAAAACACGCGTTGTAACGGTACGCGTGGTAATAGCCCGCGTCGTACCGTCATATATCCCATGCAGCCTTGTGCTGCAAGTGCCTCAGCCCCGTCTCTTCCTCCTCAAAGCCCCCTCCTAGGATAATTCTCTCAGCTCATTACTTGCAGTTTAACTGGTTGACTTGTATGGATCAAACCACATGAGTCCAATCAAGAGGACGCCTGGCGCCCTCCCCATTTTGCACATTACATGTTGCGTGTTCGGAGGACCACATTGTCTGCTTTCTTCCGGGAGACCACAAAGAAAAGGATTTTCAACTAGTGCTCTAACGTCATTTGTGATAATTGGGTGTTTCAACAAGCTACAACGGAACTGGTGAAATTAATTTTACAGCACTAAAAATAGGGCAATTCTCCTGGCACAGAATATCCTGCATGTGGGCTGCACGGGAGGTATGCAGGGTTTGCAAGAGACACCCCAGCACTCTGGAGTAGCAGTCCATGAGCTCCCAGTCGTAAGAAAGCTTGCATCAGCTGAACTCCGTTACTTCATTATAGTTAAATGTACTCCCTTCAGTCTTGGAACCCGCACACCTTGGTTATATTCTGGTTTTAGCAGGTGTAGTTCTGCTCTAAAATGATTCTCTCTCTCCCTGTTGCTCAGACTATTGGTCATAAAAATAGAGAAAAATATCAAAACGAACAGCACGAGTACACAACATAGTAATTCCGGACTACTAGGCCTTGCACACTCTTCACATACTCCATTCACAAAAATCGGTTCTTGCTAAAGCACGTCAAGTTAGGGTGTTTCTGCTGTTATAAAAAAAGTTCTCTGTACTACCCCCGTTGCTCCAGGGAGTTAGACTGTATTAATTACTAAACATGCAGTAAAGATACCAACGACTCCACCCTTCCTTGCACGCTCACATGCAGTCTATTGTTAATTTTCTCCCCCTCTCCCCCATGCCCTCTCCTCTCCCCCTCCCCTTTACACCCCTCCGATAGGTTAATCAACCCTTCAAACTAGCATACTGGCTTTTGAGCCTGAGACAGGCACATTCTAAACAGATCACAGAAGAAAAGACTCAGCCTGCTGATCTAACTCACTAGGATCGGAGCTGGGGAACTGCAAGTGTCTCTACATTATATGTGGGCCCCCCAAACTACTATACTTGTATCTATCTATTGCACGAAGGTTACAAACTGATCACTGCAGCAGACCTTCGACCTCATTGGCTGTCCGATCGGGAATGGAGGCTGTAATCAGTAAGCATCACAGTAGCCTGTGATGTGATCAGATTTCCTCGAGCTCTATTTAGGCAAAGAGCCATTAATGCTTGGGTACGTTAGAAGTACATGAAGAATGTTTAGACTGTTGTCCTCCCCCCTATTGCCACCCCTGAAGCTCATGCCAAGCCCAAAACCCCACTCGATGCCTGCACTCTATTTTATTCCGACTAAAAAATGATTTTCAAGGGATCTCAGGGTCATAACCCCTCATTGTCACTTGTTCAGTGTCACCACTAGGTGGTATCAAAGCCTCCAGAACAGGCCCCAGCGGATACAGAGCTGTTTCATTGCCCCTCCCACTTCCAGGGGCCAGACCCACCTTCAGCAGAGACCCATTGGCATCTCACAGCCTCCACCTCAACCATAGCCACTCAAATGTTTGCCTGGCTCTTTTGACAATTTGATATTGTCTCTGGTGGAGGTCAGTGGCCTGCAGGATGGATGTCTGTGGCTAGCATCAGAAGTCTACAGCGAAACGTGCACAGCCACCTGTGCACAGGGATGCATGTGCAGTCTGCACATGTGGGTGCCTGTTCCTAGGATGGTCTGTCAGAGAGATTCCTGCCTGCTGTGCTAAATGTTCCTTGGTTGGTCAGTGCATGAACTAATAGAGGTTTCATAGTGTTCCACTGATTAACAAAACTTTCATTTCAATTAAAGCTGTCCATTATTATACATGTAGTTTACCTGAAGGTGAAAGACCATACAAAGTTAGAAAATATTTTGTTTTTTTTTAGCCACTGCTTTGACCCCGTCCCCAGACTGACTAACCCTGCTTCCCCCGTTTCGTGCAACATCACAGTTCCTATACATTTTTAATGCAATTCAGCCACTGAGCAGACAGCACCTTTTCCAGCCTCGCAAGCTGTTCCTGCTACCACCGCCGCACTCTCACTGCCCTCTGAATGCAGTATTCAGGACTTGCTGCCATGGGGTTTGGAGAGCAGGGCAGGAGAACAGGAAGGGCCAGGGCCTCCTGTCACAGACTCCAGAGGGGGTGAAGGGAGGAAAGAGTCCCCTTATTAAGTAGAGAGAGTTGGGCTGCCCCACCGTTTTACCAACCACCATCCCTATGCCCTTCACCCACAGACCACACACATACCCACCCCGCTCCTGACTCCCCATGTTACAGCCAGAGCTACGGACTTTAAACCTTGGGGACCAGGTTTGAGTCTCAGCATTGCTAAACATTCTGTGATTCTGGGCTGGTCACTTAATCTGGTCTGGCCTAAAAAAAAAAATCAACATAATCTTGTGTATTGTCATGGTGCTCATGAGAAGCACTCCAATTCCTTTGGGTCGTGATCGCACTGTATGAACAATCTCCCAAAAAAAATGCTCACATGACAAGCACGGTGCTCTCCTTTCACAGACGAAGCAGACTCTGAAGCATTCCCTTTTTTTTTAAAGGTGAAAGGAAAGAATCCTGCATCTTGAACTCAGAATCTACCACCATCAGTACAAGAGGTGCATGGAAAGTGCCTCGGTGTTTAGACCTGTGTCCTGGCTTGAAAATATAACTTGCATTTGTAAAGCAATTTGTGGTGCTTTTGGGTTTGCTGAGCTATTATTGGATTTCTAAATCTGCTGCAGAATAAACAAACTTCATTCGCCAGATAGCATTTGACTATCCAAGAGGCCAGAACAGTGTTTCCAAATCTACTGTGACTGAGCCTAGTCGTCATTGCCAGGTGTGACATGAAATGCTGAGTGGTTGCAGTTACTCACTAGCACCCATCTCAATGATGCTCTGCTCTCCACTTCTAGATTTACTGTCTTTTCAATTTAACACTCCTTCCCATTGCTGTGAGACAGGTGCTTGCTTTCCAGCTGTGTGAGTGTGAAGATTTCAGGAGCTGCTACATGTCCTACGTATCTGAGGGAGACAAACTTGAACATGTTGCTAAGCTGTACCTCTTCGTGTTAGGGTAGCTTACTCTGCTGCTGCCTACTATATGCATGAGAGAAACCTGTACTGCTACTGCCAGTGCTGCATATGCTTTTTGTGTGGAAGAAGAATGTGGAGATGTAGCAGTGAGTGCACAATAATATAAACACACCTCGTAGAAGTGTAAAAGGAGGGATTGATTTAACTGCCCATTACTGCCTATTGCGTATTTGTACTTGCGGATACTGCCTCAGTGAACCAAAGCACATCTGCTAAGTGATTTTGCTGCCCCACGAACCATTCATAAGCTCTGCCAAGAAGGGCAGTTATTCCCATCCACAAGGGCAGTTATTCCATCCACTTAGTCAGAGCATCACATCTGAGTATTTTTGAAGCTGGACAGCTATGAGTTGGCCCTAGGATGAAGAACACCCTTCTGTCCTACAGCTTCATATTTCGACAGTCTGGTCTGTGCCAAAACACTTCAGGAAATGTAGTCCATTACCAGTCTGCACTATTTCTCACCTTATGAAAATGTGTTACATGCACACTAGTAGATAATTGGTTGCAGTGCACACTGACACATTTGCACGTAATGCTGTACAACCACCCAGTACAACAGTTGCATTTGAGAGTGCATGACCATGCACTGCATAATTGGATTTGCATTTGAAATATGTATTGCTCGGTATGTTGCACTGATTGCAGTGCAGGAGGTTCTCTCTGTGCAGACCTACCTTAGTGATTTATGGATTAGGCGGGGCAAGCAGTTACCTTCCCAGGACAAGTAGATTTGTGTAACATTTTGTCCCCTGGCCAAGTAAATTTTTGAAAAATGTACACACCCCTGGTCAAATGCCGCCGATAGGTCGAGTAGAATCAACACAGCCTTCCTACTTCTGGCTGACATTGTATGGCACCTCCCAGATCCTTCCCCAGTACCATACCGGTGGGTGGAGCTACAGTATGGGCTAAGGGCAGCAATTACTGCCACAAGCACCTTCCTAGTCATGCCCACCTGCCCAGTCCAGTTTTTCTGGAGGTGTGGAGGGAGTATGGTTGGAGGAAGGGTGTTAAGCGCAGCTCAGCTTCTAACCATACCTCCCATGCTACTAATATAAGAAATGAAGCAGGACATGGCTCCATGTTCATTTCTTAGGGTTTTTGTGAATAGATCCGTCCTTTCACAATGCTACCCTGACCATGAAAAGCATTACAAGAGGAATACACTGTTAGAATATTTTCAAGAAAAAAATCCAAACTGTCTCTCACTCCTTTCCGGGCCACAGACATAACATTCATTCCTCTCACAGTGCTTCTATGGTCATGAGAAGTATTGTGTGAGACAAAGGAGGTTATCTTTTCCCCAGCAAGGAGCAAAAGAATGCTTGAATTTTTTCATAGCATAGAAAAACATCCAAACAGCAACTGGGTCCTTGCTTTGGCAAGGACACACAGCTAAATATCTTTAGACACAAATATTGTGTCAAAATATTGTGGTATAAAGAATATTAGAGGACAGAAAATAACAGGTAAGAATATTGTTCAAGTGTTTAATATCTTTTTTTATATAGTTGCACATATCATTTTTTTTATTTGGTTATGTTTTATTATTTCTTTTTTTCATATTCTAATGTTAATTACATGTAATTATTTTATAGTATAATTTACTTTATTTTTGCTTTGGTAATCTATCTAAAGATTCAATTTAAATTATTTGAATTCATTTATTTGTTTGCACATTCATGGGTTTGTAGAGTAGTAGTAAGTTTGTAATATATATTGTATAATGTTTTATAAATATTTCATTTTATAATTTTTTATTTGATTATTAAATAGGTACATTATTTTTTATTAATTATTTGATAGAATATTGTTTTAAAAATGAATAGTTTTACATAGTTTTATATTCATTAAATGTATTATTTTAGTATTTGTATATAATAATTACATTTCTAGTATTAGTTTTTATTTTTGTTTAATTGTTTTGCAGTGTTTTGTGGTCGGATATTTACAGAAGTAGGTGGGAAGTTCTTTAAACATATATATATATATATATCCCAGCGCTTTGCAGCTTGCTCCAATTAAAGACAGATTTTAACTTCCCTGCGAGTGGCTTTTCTGAATGTTTGGGCAAATCAGTTTTGGATGTTTAACCGGCCAGCCCTGGTTGGAGAGAAGCCCAACCATGAACTTTATGGATCTGTGCAGCGTCCTGGGATGCAGCACAATGAGGGGCAGGAAGGTCGTGTGGAGGATGTCATAAGGTGCACAACGCTGTGTTTGAAGTCTTCCTAGCCCACTGGCGTTTTGAAACTTTTGAATCCATTTCGCCAGCACGAGCCACTTAATCGAGTCGAAAAATGAACTACTTATACCAGAATGCCCGGGGTGTGCCCACGCCATTGGTCACGAGGTGAACAATTTAAAAGACTATTGGAGCTACGTGCAGCGGATTTCCATTGCCTCTGAAGAAATCCGCTCTGCGCATGAAACGCGTCAGGCACTTTCATTTATTCAGTGAATACCTCTTCCCAGCGCTTTGCAGCTTGCTCCAATTAAACACGGATTTTAACTTCCCTGCGAGTGGCTTTTCTGAATGTTTGGCCAAATCAGTTTTGGATGTTTAACCGGCCAGCCCTGGTCGGAGAGAAGCCCAACCATGAACTTTATGGATCTGTGCAGCGTCCTGGGATGCTGCACAATGAGGGGTAGGAAGGTCGTGTGGGAGAAGTCATAAGGTGCACAACGCTGTGTTTGAAGTCTTCCTAGCCCACTGGGGTTTTAAAACTTTTGAATCCATTTCGCCAGCACGAGCCACTTAATCGAGTCGAAAAATGAACTACTTATACCAGAATGCCCGGGGTGTGCTCACGCCCTTGGTCACGAGGTGAACAATTTAAATGACTATTGGAGCTACGTGCAGCGGATTTCCATTGCCTCTGAAGAAATGCGCTCTGCGCATGAAACGCGTCAGGCACTTTCATTTATTCAGTGAATACCTCTTCCCAGCGCTTTGCAGCTTGCTCCAATTAAACACGGATTTTAACTTCCCTGCGAGTGGCTTTTCTGAATGTTTGGGCAAATCAGTTTTGGATGTTTAACCGGCCAGCCCTGGTCGGAGAGAAGCCCAACCATGAACTTTATGGATCTGTGCAGCGTCCTGGGATGCAGCACAATGAGGGGCAGGAAGTTCGTGTGGAGGAAGTCATAAGGTGCACAACGCTGTGCTTGAAGTCTTCCTAGCCCACTGGGGTTTTGAAACTTTTGAATCCATTTCGCCAGCACGAGCCACTTAATCGAGTCGAAAAATGAACTACTTATACCAGAATGCCCGGGGTGTGCCCGGGGTGTGCCCACGCCCTTGGTCACGAGGTGAACAATTTAAAAGACTATTGGAGCTACGTGCAGCGGATTTCCATTGCCTCTGAAGAAATGCGCTCTGCGCATGAAATGCGTCAGGCACTTTCACTTATTCAGTGAATACCTCTTCCCAGCGCTTTGCAGCTTGCTCCAATTAAACACGGATTTTAACTTCCCTGCGAGTGGCTTTTCTGAATGTTTGGGCAAATCAGTTTTGGATGTTTAACCGGCCAGCCCTGGTCGGAGAGAAGCCCAACCATGAACTTTATGGATCTGTGCAGCATCCTGGGATGCAGAACACTGAGGGGCAGGAAGGTCGTGTGCAGGAAGTCATAAGGTGCACAACGCTGTGTTTGAAGTCTTCCTAGCCCACTGGAGTTTTAAAACTTTTGAATCCATTTCGCCAGCACGAGCCACTTAATTGAGTCGAAAAATGAACTACTTATACCAGAATGCCCGGGGTGTGCCCATGCCCTTGGTCACGAGGTGAACAATTTAAAAGACTATTGGAGCTACGTGCAGCGGATTTCCATTGCCTCTGAAGAAATGCGCTCTGCGTATGAAACGCGTCAGGCACTTTCATTTATTCAGTGAATACCTCTTCCCAGCGCTTTGCAGCTTGCTCCAATTAAACACAGATTTTAACTTCCCTGCGAGTGGCTTTTCTGAATGTGTGGGCAAATCAGTTTTGGATGTTTAACCGGCCAGCTCTGGTCGGAGAGAAGCCCAACCATGAACTTTATGGATCTGTGCAGCGTCCTGGGATGCAGCGCAATGAGGGGCAGGAAGGTCGTGTGGAGGAAGTCATAAGGTGCACAACGCTGTGTTTGAAGTCTTCCTAGCCCACTGGGGTTTTAAAACTTTTGAATCCATTTCGCCAGCACGAGCCACTTAATCAAGTCGAAAAATTAACTACTTATACCAGAATGCCCGGGGTGTGCCCACGCCCTTGGTCACGAGGTGAACAATTTAAAAGACAATTGGAGCTACGTGCTGCGGATTTCCATTGCCTCTGAAGAAATGCGCTCTGCGCATGAAAGGCGTCAGGCACTTTCATTTATTCAGTGAATACCTCTTTCCAGCGCTTTGCAGCTTGCTCCAATTAAACACGGATTTTAACTTCCCTGCGAGTGGCTTTTCTGAATGTTTGGGCAAATCAGTTTTGGATGTTTAACCGGCCAGCCCTGGTCGGAGAGAAGCCCAACCATGAACTTTATGGATCTGTGCAGCGTCCTGGGATGCAGCACAATGAGGGGCAGGAAGGTCGTGTGGAGGAAGTCATAAGGTGCACAACGCTGTGTTTGAAGTCTTCCTAGCCCACTGGGGTTTTGAAACTTTTGAATCCATTTTGCCAGCACGAGCCACTTAATCGAGTCGAAAGATAAACTACTTATACCAGAATGCCCGGGGTGTGCCCACGCCCTTGGTCACGAGGTGAACAATTTAAAAGACTATTGGAGCTACGTGCAGCGGATTTCCATTGCCTCTGAAGAAATGCGCTCTGCGCATGAAATGCGTCAGGCACTTTCACTTATTCAGTGAATACCTCTTCCCAGCGCTTTGCAGCTTGCTCCAATTAAACACGGATTTTAACTTCCCTGCGAGTGGCTTTTCTGAATGTTTGGGCAAATCAGTTTTGGATGTTTAACCGGCCAGCCCTGGTCGGAGAGAAGCCCAACCATGAACTTTATGGATCTGTGCAGCATCCTGGGATGCAGAACACTGAGGGGCAGGAAGGTCGTGTGCAGGAAGTCATAAGGTGCACAACGCTGTGTTTGAAGTCTTCCTAGCCCACTGGAGTTTTAAAACTTTTGAATCCATTTCGCCAGAACGAGCCACTTAATTGAGTCGAAAAATGAACTACTTATACCAGAATGCCCGGGGTGTGCCCATGCCCTTGGTCACGAGGTGAACAATTTAAAAGACTATTGGAGCTACGTGCAGCGGATTTCCATTGCCTCTGAAGAAATGCGCTCTGCGTATGAAACGCGTCAGGCACTTTCATTTATTCAGTGAATACCTCTTCCCAGCGCTTTGCAGCTTGCTCCAATTAAACACGGATTTTAACTTCCCTGCGAGTGGCTTTTCTGAATGTGTGGGCAAATCAGTTTTGGATGTTTAACCGGCCAGCTCTGGTCGGAGAGAAGCCCAACCATGAACTTTATGGATCTGTGCAGCGTCCTGGGATGCAGCGCAATGAGGGGCAGGAAGGTCGTGTGGAGGAAGTCATAAGGTGCACAACGCTGTGTTTGAAGTCTTCCTAGCCCACTGGGGTTTTAAAACTTTTGAATCCATTTCGCCAGCACGAGCCACTTAATCAAGTCGAAAAATGAACTACTTATACCAGAATGCCCGGGGTGTGCCCACGCCCTTGGTCACGAGGTGAACAATTTAAAAGACTATTGGAGCTACGTGCTGCGGATTTCCATTGCCTCTGAAGAAATGCGCTCTGCGCATGAAAGGCGTCAGGCACTTTCATTTATTCAGTGAATACCTCTTTCCAGCGCTTTGCAGCTTGCTCCAATTAAACACGGATTTTAACTTCCCTGCGAGTGGCTTTTCTGAATGTTTGGGCAAATCAGTTTTGGATGTTTAACCGGCCAGCCCTGGTCGGAGAGAAGCCCAACCATGAACTTTATGGATCTGTGCAGCGTCCTGGGATGCAGCACAATGAGGGGCAGGAAGGTCGTGTGGAGGAAGTCATAAGGTGCACAACGCTGTGTTTGAAGTCTTCCTAGCCCACTGGGGTTTTGAAACTTTTGAATCCATTTTGCCAGCACGAGCCACTTAATCGAGTCGAAAGATAAACTACTTATACCAGAATGCCCGGGGTGTGCCCACGCCCTTGGTCACGAGGTGAACAATTTAAAAGACTATTGGAGCTACGTGCAGCGGATTTCCATTGCCTCTGAAGAAATGCGCTCTGCGCATGAAACGCGTCAGGCACTTTCATTTATTCAGTGAATACCTCTTCCCAGCGCTTTGCAGCTTGCTCCAATTAAACACGGATTTTAACTTCCCTGCGAGTGGCTTTTCTGAATGTTTGGGCAAATCAGTTTTGGATGTTTAACCGGCCAGCCCTGGTCGGAGAGAAGCCCAACCATGAACTTTATGGATCTGTGCAGCGTCCTGGGATGCAGCACAATGAGGGGCAGGAAGGTCGTGTGGAGGAAGTCATAAGGTGCACAA